>NC_136624.1:24485064-24717564 GCF_933228915.1 Telmatherina bonti
CTCGAACACCGAGATGCTCGTGCACTCACACACCGGGGGTGTGCCCATGCACACACACTTACATACATACCCAACTGCTCACGTCATGAATGTGGTACATTCTAACGTCCAGACACACACACACACACACACACACACACACACACACACACACACACACAATAACATACATGTAATATTAAAGAAGAAACAAATCTATCTGGACTTCCAATTCCCAATTTGATCCCATAAAAGTGATATTTACAATCACACTGTGACAGCTCAGTAGACCTCAACCGGTCTTAATATATATAAAAAAAAAAGAAAAGATTCTTTTGCTTTCTTTCTCTTCCCCAACCAAAGCTTCTTGTATTCATTTTCAGGCCCTTAAGCAAAGCTATCATAACATAAAAGACTTCGCTGAACCTACTAGAAGTTAATATTCTTCTACAGAACAGGGCCCATCGCTTACTTGCAAAAAAAGGGGGGGAGAGAAATAAAAGTGAAACGATTTTGCAAGCCAGAAATAAATTAGACAGCAACAACAACAACAAAAAGAAAAACAAAGGAAAAAATAAAAGTGATTAAAAAGGAGGAAGAGTATTCTTTTTTTTTCTCATTCTAATCAAAGCTGGATGGGGTCCCTGAGGGGACTTTGAGGGTGACACACATTAGAGAGGACTTAGATGCACCATGGAGTGGGGTGGGAGGGTGTTTAATTAGGGGGAGGGTGCAGACAGAAGGGAAGGGAGGCTTTATAAGTGCTTGGCAAATTCAAACAGCAAGAGAACTGCTAATACAATAAGTGGTACAGACAGTAGTCATCTAGTCAAAAACTCTGCTCACAAAGTCTAGAAACTGAGAAAATAATAGTTACATTGACAAAAAAAGGTGGTGGTGTTCAGGGACCTGGGTATGCGTGTGTGTTTGTGCATGTAACTACATGCACCGGATGTAAGTGTGTGCATCAGAAGAGAGTTTGAGGTGGGAGAAGGGTCGGGAGGAGGGGGGGGGGTAATAGTAGACTCCTTGGTGTCGTATGTCTCAGCAGAGCATGATCTTCAGTTTCAGGTGAGGTAGAGTGGCTTGTCCCTGCCTATCATGCTGCCACTGTAAAAAGAATAAATAAATAAATATCAATCAACCCAATAAAAAAAAGAGTGAAAGATTAATTCCTGACTGAAGGTACGACTGTACAGAAAAAAAAAAAAAAAAACTAAGAGGGTTTCTGTGTTGATCTAACTTAGCCCTGCTAATTGACTAATAACTGAGCAGGAATAGCAGAGTAGCAAAGGCACGAGTGTGTGCACACACAGTCAGGAAATTTGGTAAGTGAAAACTTGTGTTAGAAACATCTGTCTTTTTCTTTTTTACTGCTGTTTGACTAATACATGGCGGGCCCTTTTATCTCACCACTACCTCTCCAGCTGCCTCTCCTGTCTCTCTGGAATGGACTTGACAGTTTCCAACACTTACATACTGAAAGCATTGGCAGAATTATCTTAAATTACTACATGCTGGTTTGAGTTCCAGTTTAGGACTTGGATTGAGCTGCATCTATATTATTCATGTGGCCTGTTTAGAAACCTTAAATTACAGAGATTTCTTCCTGAACAAAAGCGTAAAACAGCACAATGGGTCCAATTGGTTGAACTGGATTGGTTCCCACTGACACTATGAATTTGCCCGTACGAACCTGCAGTGGTTGCCACACTCTCGATTGCAGTATTCACTGTCCCAGTCATGGGTTTGGGCCACTCCAGGGCCTGGACCAGGGCCAGGGGCTCCTGGAGACTGGGAACCTCCAATGCTCTTCTGGTACTCTGACTGTAGGTGGGAAAATCCCTGCAGGAGGAGCATCCCAAAAGTTATCACAAATTATCTTTTGAGCAAAATATTTACTCTTTAGACATCATGCGGTTAGACAGTATCTGTACCTGCTGCCCTGGAGGTGGGGAGTGAAGAGAGGCCTGAAGTCCCATCTGGTGAGAGATGATTGGCTGGGACTGGACCTGCTGCATGCGGATAGGCTGGTTGAGGAGCGAGCTCTGGTGCAGGGAGAGCTGCTGGTGGGGGTGAAGCGGTGGGCTGATCTGGAAGGAGGAAGGGGGAGAGGCACTAATGCTGGGTAGCATCTGCGATGGGCTGAGCGTCTGTGACAGAGTGTGGCGTGGGGCATGTCCTGCGTAACTCTGCAGGTCAGTGAGAGGGAAGGCGCCGGGCCCCAGGTATGGTGATGATGTCTGAGGGGGAGGTGGCACACTGTACAGTGGCGGGTTGGCTGGCATCATGTGTGGAGAAGCCTGGCTTGTTTGGGCACTTTTCGTCTCCACTGGGTCATTGTATGTCTGAGAGGACAAGAGAGAAGAAATGAAAAGAGTTACGCCGACTCTCAGCATATCTTCACTTTTTAAAATACTTCAGATCCTGTTTTTGTAACACGCTTTTCAAAAGGCACCTTTTTAAGTGTTCCCGGTTGATCTAAACCTTCACGAAGTGGTTTAGATCATCTGGCTTGTTTACAACGTGTCTGATTGAATGATTACAACTACCTGTCTGACTACTGGTGTTGCAATGCTTCCGAATCTTTGAAAACGGTACATTAACATCATAAGCACAAGAAATTATACTGAAAGCTATAACAATAAGATTTCAAAGTATAATCAATGTGACTGATCCTGCAAAACTCAGCGATGCAGTCATCTTTGGGCATCATTGTAAAGCACAGTCACAGATCAACGAAGAGCAAAAAAACAAATAAACAAACAACATAAAACCCAAACGTGAGCTTTGAAACACACAAATTTGTTTGTAAAATGAAATCAAATAAAAATAAAGAAACTTATTTATTGTCCAAAAAATATATCCTCATTTTGAAACTGATGCCATGGGCATGTTTGCCACTGTGTTGCGTCACCTCGTCTTTCAACAACAGTATCCACCGTTCCGCGCCCGCTTTGTTGTATTTTCGTTTCATATTTTCAGTGACTGACAGGTGTGGACTGCAGACAGGTCAATTTAGTACAAATAGGGTTGAAACAATTTGTAGATCATGGCATCCTGTTTTTGACTTGCATTTCTCACTGCATTCCAGGTTTTGTTTGGAATATTAATGGTTGAGCTTTCTGTTTGGGGCACAAAGGTTGCAGCTGTGGCTAATTCAGATAAGCTATTTGTTAAACTGCCCTTTTGGACAGAGTTCCTGGCAAAGAAGATCTTTGGTATTTATTGCTCCTTAGTTTCCTTAGTAGTTTTGAACTGCTCTTTCCATACATAGAATATATTAGCATGAAAATACAGTGCAATTTTAGGATGTAAATATGGTTTGAGGCAGATATGAGCATGCATACAACAAAGGATGAAGCTGAGGGTCATTTATTGATAACACTGTCCTATAATTCTTGGCAACTTTCTCAGGTGAAGTTACTAAACTTGAGTGAAGAAATTGCAAAGCAGCAGCAGCAGGTATCTGGAAATTAGTATTCAAAAGCAAATGTTCAGGCATCCTTATACAAGAAATAAAAAGATGCCGTGGCTTCTTCTCAAAGAAATATTCATTCTATGCAATTATTTGGTAATTCTGTGCAATTTATCTACAACTTAAAGTGCACTATTTAAGCAAAAACAGCTTATTATCCACATGGTCACTTTTCAGTTTCTCTTTATTAATTCATTCTTTATTTATTTTGTATCTGTGCCCAATCACCTTTCACATACACACACACACACACACACACACACATCGACATATTTTCTGCAGGCCTATCTGTTTCACTTTCTATTATGCGGACAGAATATGTCCATGTATGATATACATCCAGTGTTTCTCATTAACTGTCAAACTGGCTAGAGTGATATGTGGCAGTCTGCTGTTTAGTAATGGCTCACATCCATCCAACTGAATCCCTGAAATAATCAATGGACTGGGATGAAGGGATGGATAAAGCAGAGGGACAGACACATTTGCAGGGTCAAGTGGAAAATGAAATACTGAAGAAATGAGATAAAGGGAGAAGGGGAGAGTGAGATGGTAGGTTTGATTTGTTGAAGCTTATTTCTATTCCAAGCTGATATTCAAGGACTGTTTATTATAGATGGGTTTTATGTGGTCATGTCCATACTTGTGCTAAAAGGTCTTTGAAATTTTTACTTATAATATATGGAGTAAAAAGCTGCCTGTGGATCTGAGAAACGCCACGACATGTAGCAAGACGCAATCAAACTTTTGTTTTTTTTTCCCCTAAACTCTTCTTGAACAAACTAACAAGCATTGCGAAACAAAAAGGCAACAGGTGCACACTAAGGATGTAAACCCTTTAAATGATCCTCCAATTACCTCCGATTCCATCCACCCCGATTCACTCTGAAAAGACTCCTTTACTGGTAATTAAAAAAGAGAGAGGATCATGATGAATTACGAGATTCAGTCCTGCATTCACTCTGGCTGTTCTTGAATGAGTGAAGGAAAGGTTTGTAGGTTTATTTTTGTCTGTCAGACTTTTGACTGGCAATCTACCAGCATATGGCATCAATCAAGCCTCTGTATAGGGGCTCTGCCATGAATGTCTAATCGCACCCCAGACAAGAGATGAGAATGGTCTTTTTAGTTGGAAATATGCTGCAGTGAAGAGGCTGATGAATTAACTATTCATGCCTTAATCAAGGTGCTTGTTTTCGGCCCATGAGTATGAGAGGAAGTGTGGCGCTGCGCTAGGGGGATGAAGGAGGGAAGGCGAGGAGGAGGAGCTTGCTATATGCTAATGCAATTTAGAGTTGAATTTGAAGAACAATGCAGAGAGGCAGAAATGAAATACAGCACACCAACAGATTGAAACAGCCCTGTAACTATTGTGGAAACCGTGCAGATGTGAGACGTTCACAATGTCACTTTCTTTTTTCTTTTCATGTTTCTTCTTTTAACTCTAATACGAGAGCAGAGGGTGTGGGCAAACCTCAGCCAACACATTAGTGGCCCACCAGGCAGGACAGAAACATCAGGACAGCAAATGACAGCTAATGTCCAGTTCTACTTGTAAATGTGCACGCTGATGAGCACGCACACACTCACAGAAGTGTGCTATAACTATCCATTTCTCCACAGGTTGCAAATCGGGTGTGTTTGAGGCCTAATGTTCACTGTTCTCTGCAAAGCACATACACAGCTTTTGAATAGACAGAAACACACACATACACACACACATATATTTATATATATATATATATATATATATATATATATATATATATATATATATATATATATATATATATACATTGTGTGTGTGTGTGTACCTCTGATACAGCTAGTGGACCTTTTACTTGAAATGAGAGTGAGAGGAATTCTGTCTAATTTATCATCCCTTATATCGCCACTGACCCATGTATATCAAAGATGTGACCCCTGCTGTTACCTTGGAAACCAGACTGGCTCTGTAGGCGGCCAGGGCTTTCAGGTACTCCTTCTTAGCAGCCTCTGTTTTCCTCTTGTAGCTCTGCAGGAGCAAACACAACAATAACAATGTTTGATTACAAGGCAATGCCAAAGGCTAAAATGACCCTGTGTTCCACACTGACTGATGTGGAGGAAATTTTAGGAGTCATGGTAGTGATGAAAAACATTTCACATGCATTCACTGAACAATTATCAGGTCAAGAGGATGTGACCATCTGCATGATGTTGATTCATATGAATAATTCATTTCCCGAAAAACATCCAAAATGAAATGTCAAGACATATTGTGCACATAAAGCTGAAAACAGAAATGAAATGAGGAGTGAGATGCTGTTTGTCACTTTGTGTTGTGTTTTTCAGTCTCCTCCTCTATTAGGGCTGCAGCTTATCTCTTAATCAGAGCTGATGTCCCAGCAAATCATTCAGACGAGGACAGGGGGGGAAATAAATAAATAAAAGAACTGAAAGCAGCATTAGCAAAGAGGCAATCTCGAGCCTTCTGAATGAACCTTAAAATGATGCGTTCAGACAGGGAATTCAAGTTAATGTCATCACATGTCACTCAAAGACTCTTTAAAGCTGCCATTGGCTTTTTTGATGAAGTGAAAGCAAGTCGGAAAAAGTCCAACCTTAAATCAATGAAGGAGACTCAGATCTCAGCTCATCTCTGAAGCATTTTAATATGTAGCAAAGTGTGTGTTTGTGAGAGTGAGTGGATGCAGTGGGTAATTACTGATCCTCTGTGAGAGGCTGTCTGTGGCAACATGGACAGGGTCATTTCTTTGAAAGAGGTGGGATAGAATAACCATTAAGCATTCATGTGTGGCCAGATGCACATAGGCTGGCAGCCGCTAACACACAAAGTCAATAAACAAACAGACAAACACATAGAACAGCAAACAAACCGGGATGAAGGCAGATACAATCTCTTGCTCAAACAGCTGATGTTTATCTTCTCACTCATCACTATTTACAATATTATCATCATTTTCCTTCCATGATATATGTTCAGATATTCTGGGCCAAGATGAGAATGAGGAGGTGAGAGTTGGAACTGTAAATTCTAACGATTTAATAAAAAAAAAAGAAAAAAAAAAAGAAAAAACATGGCTCCTCACTTCTTATACACTAACAGACTTATGTCTACATCTAACCAAACTACTCCCAACAGCTTTAATTTCAAATTAATTTAACACAGCTAATGATTTGCACAATGACTGATACTTTTAAATAAATTACCATGCCTAAGGATGTCTAATTATCTGAAAGTGAGTGGATTCATTAGCAATTTAAGCCGTCAAAGGCTGCAGGTCAGTATGAATTAAAAATAACAAAGCTGCAAGGGGAGAGCATATGCCTCCATCGTAATCCTGACACTGAGGTGTCCCGCCTGAATTAGCCCCTAATTGTACCTTAATGAATTGTACTTGTTTGATAACCAGTTAATTACAGGAGACAATAGCCCTGCACCCTGCTGACACTGAAGGGAGTGATTACACTGCAACCCGAAGACTGAACGATCGGCGAGAGAAGAAGGAGGGGGAGGAGGAAGGGAAACAAATAAGAACATAGCAGATTAATTGGAATAGGTGTAAAGAACAGGTAAAATTAAAAACAAACATGAATAAAGACTTTAAGACAGAAATAGAACAAAAAAGGGCTGAAACTGAAGCTAAAACTGAACCACGGAGGGGATTTAATGTCAGAGCATGTTGTTTAAACAAAGTGACAGTGTTCTATTCGCTTCTATCTCTGACCTTTTGCCAGTAAACAAATCCAAAAAGCAGACTCAATTAAATAAAGCTGAGGTCTCTCGTCCCTCCTCCCCAAAAACCTATCATCACTATTCCTCCCAACTACTGGAAAAAAAAAACAAAAAAAAAAAGAACGATTTTACTCTGAAATAACAAAAACAAGAAAAATGTTTTGTGTTTCTGGAGCAGCTTTAACATGTAGTCACCTTGAGGGATAAGAAAACCCAAATAATGCATTGATCTCATGCTATAAAGTAAAAGGCCGCTGGGAATAATAATAATCATAACAAACAACAACAACAACAAAAAGTATAGCTCTGAAAACATTTTAATAAAAAATAAAATATAAACATAATCATGAGACAAAAAAGTCTTTGTTCTGCCAAGCTCAAGGACAAAGCGGAAGAATACGCAACACAAGCAAAGTAGGAAAAACACACTGTAGCACAACAGAAGAAATCACAAGATGAACACTAAACCCAACTGTGAAGCTTCTAATCGCTGCTTCACAAGAGAAGAGGGGACAAAAAAACATCGCCTTCACTGCATTTATGTGAATTTTACTGCAAGGTATGTTCGAGGAGCGCTATAGGTAATTGGAAACAGGAGCTGAGATCTAGTAAAAATAAAGCTGTGTGTCGGGGAAGGGTTGTGTTTACATTCTGGTGCTCCTGCGTGGCTCCAGAGGGTCTGACTGTAACGTTATGGAACACATCTCAACGGTCCTGTTGGGATGACGTGACAGTCGATGTTGGAAGAAAAAGAACAACTCTGCTTATGTCAACAGATCAGAGTAGTTTGGAATTAAATGTGTGCATTAAAGATTTTCAAAGAGTGACAAATTGGTAGAGAAAGGTTTCATTATTGAAATACTTCCCTCTAACATTGGTGGTCCATAATTTTTCAGGTTTTTTTTTCCCACTGCTGAAAAAGCGACTACAGAAATTTAAATGGCTTTAATGACTACTAAGTGAATTGGTTCTTTTCTGTAAATACACTGCTATCAAGTTTACCCATTTGTTGTACTGTAATAAATGATGGTGCTAGCCTGTGAAAATAATTAGAACAATCACAGGGTTATTGCCCAGACAGGGTGCTACATTTCATTCCATAATGACATCATTACCTCGAGTTAATTACATGTCCTGCGAGGTGACGCGTTTGATTAAACACATGAATGCACAAACAAATAAAAAATGTAGCTGTTTAGTGACAAGCTGAATGGAAAAGTGTTTTTTGTAACGGTGGAGCTAGTTTTATTTCTGTTCCTTGATACCACTGTGAAGGACAAATGCATTTACCATGAGAGAGAAAAGAGAGAGAGAAAAACAGAAAATCTGAGGCTAAAAAAAAAAAAAAAAAAAAAAAAAAAGCACCAGGATGCGAAGGGTTAAGAAGCACAAACAATAACATTTCTGGAGCAGATGTCCTTGAGGCAAAACCAAGGACGAGGCAATTGCTAATCTTGTATTCCCAGCATGATCAAATCACCAGGCAACAGATATAAATAAAAGGACAGGAAATGAGGAATTCACATTCAAGGGTGTCAGCAGCGAAATGAAGATTCATGGTGAAGAGCCCCAGTGAAGGCGGCAAAAATTAACTGCAAATAAAAGGGACAGACGGCCTCCAAAGTCCAGCGTATAAAGTAGATTTGGTGGGAGAAAGAGACACACGTGCTGGATGAGATCTAGTAGATGGTGGCTGGGGCTGCAGGGAATGGGCTGCACTTTGTCATGAAGACAGGTGCTTTTATTTGACACCTAATAGGCTGCACCCTGACTGGATATTCTAAAAATATGAGTCTGTGCATGATCATCAGACTGTCTCGTTTTCCGTTCATTTCACACCATCATTTGTTACCACAAGCACAGAGAAGGCACTTTGACTTTGTCTTGTTGCTCTGGAATGTTAAAGGGAATTGAAACGGTTCTGCTTGGGAGATGTTACTGCAGTCTCAGATGCAGGCGTGAAGTAATAAAAGAATTAAATCATAACATAGCTGCTAATGGTTCAAAACACCTTTCTACAATAATTAAGGTTCTTCGATCGATTCTGCGGCATCTACGCCATCTTATCCATAGATACACATATGAAAGGAAATGACGTGACTCATTTGTGAGATCAGTGTGTTGTATATCTCATAGTCAGACACACAACAACTTCAACAGCAAAAGATCAGACTGGCTAGTGTCTGATCTAACAGAAAATTGTTTGTCCTTGTTCTGATCAATGCAAATTCTATATTTAGTGTCTTGCTGTCCAGCATGACTTTAAAATATGTGTCAGTAGGATATTTGGTTCAAAATCTGAATCCGGGCTGAGGTCTTTTACCATGAAGTTTGCAAGTTATCCTTGTGTCCTTCCACATGTCAGAAAACACCCATGTTAGGTCAACTGGTCATGTTTATAGTGACCCCAAGAATGTACATATATGGTTGTTTGTCTCCTTTGTCTCTGTGATGGACTGGCCACCTGGCCAGGACATACCCTGCCTCTCACTCTATTGCAAAGGAAAAGTCAAATCATGTCAAGTGATTTATATGCACATTTAAAACAGCAGACACAGACCAAAGTGCTGTACAATTTAAAAAACAAGAAAGCAACATGAAACAGATGTAGACAAATACTAGTGAAACAACACAAAGGCGTAAATGTCAAAAATTCAATCTTAGTTACAAGCCATGGAAAAGAAATTCGTTTTTAAATTAGTTTTTTAAAAATAGGTGGGGGGGGGAGGCAGTTTGTGGACAACAACAGAAAACGTTCTGTTGGTCTTAACAGGGACACGTTACAGCTGATTGATATCAATCAGCTGCATTTTGACCAATCTGTTCAAAAATGTCTAAAACAACTTTCCAGATCTCTAAATTTTGACAAATTTGGCTGTAAATATGATGTAAAGTTGCTTTTATGATTAATTTATTAAAGATACTTGATAGTGTTTTCCTCTCTACATGTTATTTCAAGTACAGTAGAAATGAAAAAACAGCAAATATGCAGATATGTGCCACATTAAAAAAAAAAAAAAAAACACTTAAAAAAAAACAATAGAAATCACCAAATCTGCAGTATTTCTCTTTGTAAAGACCACATGCTAATCAGAGCCGGGGGACATCAGAAGCTGACCAAAACAAGCCATGAATAGGGTACTTGACTTGTATTTTTCAAGTCAGCAGACAATTTTAATCTTGCTCAAATAAAGTTACTGGATGCTTTTTTTAAGCATTCTGATGAGTTCTTCAAAATGATTCTTTCTCTGCCTTGAAAAGATGTGAAAGTGTTACTAGCATTGATGCCACTAAAACAACTGTAAGGAACCAAAACTAAAGAACACATGTTCATAAAAATCTGTATGGACACAGTGTAAATGATCATTGATGTACCTGCTTCTGCTCCTCGCCCAGTCCATCCCACATGGAGGCGACTATTTTGGATACATCTCCAAATGTGGCATTAGGATTCTGTCCTTTGATGGCTGCCTGGGTATCTCTGAAGAACAAGGCGTAGGCCGACACGGGCTTCGTTGGCTCATTGGGATCCTTCTTCTTCTTCTTTTTTTGGGGTTTGGGCTTGGGCTTTATCATCTCCGATGATGGCCGTTTCTCACCCGCAATCTGAAAGACCATCAGCGCACAGAAAACAACACGGTTGCTTATTGACACTGAAAATAAGTCTCCAGTTCCCGATGCTTAGAATGAATAATTGTGTCTGAGATAAATGCTTATAACACTGGGTCCAGGTGAAGCGTGTAAACTTCATTAACTCCATTATTCAACTCCTCCTGTTTAGTAACCAATGTCTGAATATTGCAGCAATGTTTCACTGACAGTAAGACTTTAACACACAGGCACTGGGTGACAGCAGCTTTTTTGTCTGCTTCACTTTGACAAAAATAACATGAACTCGAAAAAAATTTATCAAACCTTTTCAAATCTTTATTTTGCAGTTGCTCAGCAAGTCATAAATTCAGACTTTTCATGCTTGGGGTGAAAGGAATTTTAAATCACCTGATGTATCTGCTGCGGCTTTGATGTGGTCTCAGAATGAATTGGAGAGAGCAAATGGAATTACTTACTGATAGGAGAGATGGTAATCATTTTTATTCACATACGCAGTGCGAAGTGCAGCAGAGATGTATAGGCAGGGAAATATATATATATATATTTTTTTTTAAATAAAGGATCCCACTCCTGTTACGCTGTATCTCTTCAAGCTAGCAGCTAAATACTCAGATGAATCTGAAACACTGAGGAAGTGGCAGATTTCATTATGCACTCATTTACATTCCCCTGACAGAAATGAAGCAAATCCATGGAGAGATTGGATTCTGGGCAATTTATTAAATAAGTTTTACGTATTTAAATAAACCAAATAAAAATAAACAAGCATCTGTCTCTTCTTACTCAAATAAATGAGTGATTGGAATGAAGTAGTGGTAGCTTACGAGCCACATTGTTACTGAAAACATGGTGAAGCATGATGAAACAGTGACAGACATGGGCAAGATTGAGAAGAAAATTATGCATGTGTTGTTGAATATCAACTCATTAAATCATCCTACGCACGATGAATAAGGGGAAGTTTTATATTAAGATCTTTCTTTAAGTTGGCCAGTAGACATTAATGGATTCCCAGTTACCTAACTCTGAATCTAAAGTATCATTAAAATGCAACACCACACTTTGGTGATTATTCTCACAAAAGAAAAGATATTGCTCAATATCAACTCCTGCAAAATCATATCAGTTTTCCAACCAACCAAATAAAGATACACAAGCATACCAATCCCTTTATTCCTCTTGAACTCAACATTGCACTTAGCAGGTGAACCATTTAGGAAAAGCTCTGCGAAGCTCTTGCCTTCATCGCCTTTACTACAAGCCAGAGAAGCCACATGAATACCTTCGAGTGAGGATCAGTCTCCTCTTCCTGAATGGAGCTTGAAGGGGAAGGTGTGGCTGATTTACTTCCGGGAGGTGAAGGGGAACCATGAGGCAGTGCACTCCGGTTGCCCTGAGGGTTTAGCTGGGACAATGCGCTCATGGGGTTGGGCAGTATCGGAGGAGAGTTGTTTATCATGGGGTGGTTACGGGCGGGATCATAATGAGCGCCATCTGGGTGCTGGTGATGGTGTTGCTGTTGTTGTTGCTGTTGGTGGTGGTGGTGGTGGTGGTGGTGCAAAGCCATGTCCTGCATCTGGGGTAAGAGAAGAACACCAGATTCACTATACTCTCCTCTACTCAGAATAATAAGTCTGCCAATTAGCCAAATGTCCTGGTTTGGAAGTGGAGATGACATTTTCAAATTTAAGTAAATATCAGTGTGTTGGATGAATCTACATGATGCAATAAAGAAAATACATTGCAGTGTGTTGGAAGAAACAGGTCAGAGCCAAAAAAAAGGCCTCACAGGTCAAAGTGTAAGAAAATTTTCCTGTCTCTTTATAAGAGATCGCCTGTATTTATAAACTTGAGTGCAGATTAACCATCGTTTGCACTTCATGCAGACCTAGTGTTAGCTTTCAAGAATTCCAGCTGGTATTAAGGGTTATGCAAGTGTACATGTAACGCTTTGAGTCTGGCTTTATTGCACATGTGTTTATGGGATTTTCAAAGAGCAAAATTTAGGAAAGAAAGTATCCAAAATAAATCTTGCAGTTACTTAAAAGTACTTAGCTTTGGACCAACTATTCACTCCAAATTGCACTATTATTTAAGATAAAAATACTCCTTTAGTGCTCTGTGACATGGCTTATTGCCGTGGAGTGGGGAAGAGAACATGTGTGAAGAATGATCTATTTTAGTAAATTCACTTGTGAGGAGACATTCACAGAACATCTGTAGAACAATGTTATCCTGAGCTGACTGAAGGGCAATTACAAAATCTTCAAGGAGTCATGAAAAATCTGATGCACGAAAACCTTCTGCAACTCATCAGTGATTGTCTTTTGTTTTAATGAACACAGAATCACGTTTGTTGTTGGGACGCAATCTGCAACGACCTTGAGTAGAACGGAAACTCTGAAATAAATCATCAATAAAACAACTAAGATGAGGTGATGCACTGATAGGTCTATAACAAAACATCTGTGTTTTCTAGAATAAAAATTCTTTCCATTAAATCCATAGTAGACTGTGTTGATAGTGGCTATGAGTTAAATCTTGTTAGATTATAATGGCTCTTGTCATTGTTTGCGTGCTTTTATGTTTGACTTGATTGGGAAATCAGGTTTGTGCTTAAATGCCCTGTGTTGTTGCAAAAAGCTATGCCTGAGATGTTGGTCAGTTACAATCTCCCGTTTATCATCTAACTCATTACTATGCTAATTCACACTTCTTCTGGTACACCAGCTGGTTATTGCCAAAATGAACTGGTCATATCTGTGTTTCTAAACGAGGTGAGTTTTACTATGTCACCCGTAGAACTAAACACTGCTATCGGTGCTATTTATGATACATGATCATGTGCTTACTTGCACATATTAAATCTGGGCCTTTTTTCTACCTACATGAACATTAAAACAGGTCAAATTTAAATACACAAGGGTTAATTAGCTCAAAATAAAAAAAAAATTAAACCAAACGAGACAGCTTATGTTGACTTCACACGAGTTCTCTAAAAACTAAATAAATTGTGCTCTTGCGACCAGAAGATACGTGTCCTTTGTGAAATTCACTTTTCAATCTTTTGAATTCACAGCTAGATATTTTTGCTTAATTAGCCATTTATCAAATTTAACCTGTTAATGTTGGTTGGAGCCCAAAAATCACAAAAATGTAATACTTTAAAACCCTTTTCCAGGCATTGATCAAACCTTGTTAACTAATCTATTTCCATTAAAAGGATACATTTGGAATTTCCTCCATAAAATAATCCCATCTTGGCCAAAAATACTTGACATGCAACTCTAAGCCTTTGCTCAATATATTATGGTACAATCTGTGATTCCAATTGACTTCTGATGACTCCCATGAGTAATGAATGTAGCATCTCCAACTCTGACACAGTGGTCTTGTTGGTGATGATGCAGGACTTCAGCTCCGGCTTTAGAAAATTCCTTCCTGAGAAGCCAAAGCTTTCAGTACCTGGTAAAGTAATCAGTAAGTCAATGATATTGATCTACAAGACCTTCAACCCCCTGTAGATATATTATACCCACTGTGTGCTGTGATGAAAAGAAATATTACAAAGTGCTACATTAAACAACACCTTTTGCAATGTCTTGGAGTGCAAATAGAAACAAAAGCAGTACTAACAGCTGGAGAATGACCCCTACATGGAGACCGCCCTTTCGTAAGTCAGACTCTAACAAAGTTCTGTTCATAGCCATCTTCAATCTTAAATAAAAACCGCATCAAAAGCTTTTTCTTCAAGATTCATCCGGACATAACATGAGATCAGACTAAAGGATGTTTTTAATGCGGGCACAAATTGGAATGTTTGGCAATTTACAGATCAGAAAGTGATGATCTAGCATTTGTTATACCTTTTAAACATTTATGAATTAAATAATACATTACACGTTAATGCAGTGCTAAAAAGATCAAATTGAAAAGACCCAAGCATATGAGGTCTTGATAAACACGAGCAGAGGTTCAGAGATGAAGGCTTGGCTCTCTAATCATAATTGGTCCCAGTAGATTGCCAGAATAAAAATGCACTACAGAGTAATGTTGTGCACGGCTCTGGCCTGCTTTGAAAGCTCATAATATTCACACAACATTAAATTCTGTGTTTGCCTCAGCAGCTGCTCACAAAAGCCAGCAGTGAACAAAGACATGCCTTTTGCATTTCAAATAACCAAGATGTAACCTCCCCCATACATGGAAATCTCAAACTTCCAGTCATAATTCAAAACACCATTACTTCACTTCTTAAAACATGAGGAAATAGCTTTAGTTTTTTTAAAGAGAAGAAATGGTTTGACAAAAAATAAAAAGGAAGAAGTCAAAAGAAGGAAATAGAAATCCATTTACTTCCAATTTTCCATAGACTTACTCTTTAAGGGTCCTCCCGAACCAAGAAGCATTGAAAAACCAATTAATCAAACATGAATGGCCTATCATAGCTATAGCAGAATCATTTCCATAGCAACAACCTCCAGGCAAAATTGTCACCCTTTAATCTGAGTCACACTGTGTTTAATATAAACAAGAAAGAGACATGCAGAGCAGAGCAGTTCAGAGAAGGGAATGCACTGCTGCATCACGGGTACTTGGTGTCAACCTCATAAGAGCAAAGAGACAAAAAAAAACAAAAAAAAAACACCACAGGGTCACTTAAACTTTATCAAAAATTCCTCAATTGAAGCAGATACAGTTGAACTTAGATTCCCTTATTTGTAACTGCATAAGACACAACAACATTCAAAGCACCAGTGAAACGGCAGAGAAAAAGATATAATATATAAATATAGTGATAAAAAAAACAGTCTCTACCTGCCTCTACCCCATCCCAGGCCAGACTCCCCACACCAACATACAGTACACTATGTATCAATAAAATACTGTAAAAACAAACAAATAGAAGTAATTTTAGAAGTAACTACAGTTATGAGTCATATAACATTATTATGCTAAATTTGATTTGTTTTGTTGTTGTTTATTTCATTACTAGTCATTTATGTTGACCGTCATATCTAACAGCATTAGCTCAGTTAAAGCTCAATGTTATGTCTTCACTAATGAAGCAGTTAGTCAATAAACTATGAAAGCATAAACTATTTCACAAGTGTGTAGCTAATAGCACATGTTTAGACAAGTAAAAAAATCCACATTCCTGTGTATGACTAAAGCCAGTTTTATAACATAACAGAACTAATGCACTTTACTCAAAACACTCCCACTGTGATAATGTGCTTCTAACAGTCATTATATGTCCTTTTTGAAAATGTCTAGGCGTGCTTTTAATTGGTGCTCCTACCTATGAAAACAAGAAAAACAAGAAGTTACCACATAACAGCATAAAGCCTGAGCTAAATAAAGCCATCTGCAGACGGCTGCACAACTATTATGAAAGAATCTGACAGAGGTTGCCGGTTGCCATAGGTACTGTATGCTAATTCCTAATGGTATCAACCAAACAGCTGTCCAAAAGAGGTGGGAATGCACAAAGAGCAACATATTTTAATTGGTCACTGCTGTCTTTCTTTGACAAGCAAGTAATAATATCTCAATTTTCAATAGTCTTGTGGCACAAATAGCAGAGCACTTGTAAATATGCAAGTGTCTGTGATGTAAACCAGACTGGGAAGGTAGATGATGGGGCATAATGGAGCCTTGAAAAAGAATAAAACTGGAAAAGAATTTGGAAATAAATGAGGAAATATGTTTTAAAAATTTTTTTTTTCATTTTCATTTCTATTCCTTTCTCTGTTTACGCAATTTATTTTCTGAATCATTTATCTTTTATCTTTCACATTTATTTTTTAATTCTTTCTTTTTGTTTTTCCGTTTTTTTTTTTTTGTTTTGTTTTGTTATATTGTTTTTGCTATGTATTTCCTTGGACCCAAGCTGTCAATCATCAGCTTTGGGGCGGGGTTTCTTTTCCGTGTTGAGAAGTCCAGTTCAGCACAGATGATGACAGCTCACTCTGTTCTGTATCTTAAAGTATTTTAGGTGAAAAGTAAGCAATGTAATTGCTTAAGTGTCATTTGCATCAGACCTTAAATGCCTCTTTGATATTTTGGTCCAATTTTTGTAGGACGGCGCTTTTGAACTTTGCTTAGGTAATGAACACATGCAGTCATGAATGTGCAATCATTGTCATCTGATCCATGCATCTTGTAGGTTGTGAAACATAATCCCCCAGTGAGGCATAATTTTGTAGTTAGATTAATTGCTTGTAAATTTTTACATTACACTGCTTTGTTTAGATACAGCGTCCTTTTACTTCCCAGGTTCTGTGTCCTGCTGCTGATATTAAAAACGGCATAATGAAGATGACTGTAAGGAGAACCCTATGTCACTACAAAAAGAAGCTACAGTATGAAATGAAGGCAGAGCAATACATATTTTTAGTGCCCAGAGCACTAAAAACGCAGGGCCCCCTTTTCATCTACGACAATAATGTCGAGCCCCCCCTCCCATCACATGAACCAAAGCAACATACCAAGAAATGCCTCTTTAGTTTTAGTGGCTGTATTGTAGGTAACCATAATTAAAACCAGTCAGTACTATTATCCATTCTTCTGCTTCAGTGTGAAACATTTTAAAACAGGAATCTTTGCAAAGTTCCAAAGTATTGTTGTAACTTGTTTGGGCTCATACTTCATTATATTAGATAATATTTTGGTACGTGCAAAACACTGTGGTCTTATTATTACCCACCATTGATGATCACTATTACTGGTCAAGCAGGGACAGATATGCTCCATCATAGTTTGTTCTTTTTTTTTATTACTCAAAGTCTCTTTTGTTGATTTATCATCATTTCCTATGAGTACTTTTATAAATTTGTCCAGTGCCAAAACTTGCAAGTTTTATTTAGCCTTGACCCCCCTTGCCGCCTTGGCAACTCTGGGCCCCGTTTGGGAACCACTGAGCTAATAGGGGAAAATATAAAAAGAATAAAGAAATAAATATGGAAATGATTGATAAAAAAGAAAAGGATAATTAAATATATAGGGAATGATTTAAAAAAAGGAATATAATAAATAAAAAAATATATTTTACACTAATATTAAAATATTTAGCTATTTTCCAGATTTATTCATTTTTGGGCACTCATATCATTCCAGTAGATGGAAGGCAAGAGATCCTGTGGACAGATAGAGTAAAAAAAAAAAGGGGAATTTCAAAGAAACTGCAGATGAAAAACAACATGTACTGTAGATAGTAAAAATCACTCCTGTAACTTAGTAGCATCGGGACATTTAGATATTGCGTTTGGTGATGAGCAGCATGGCAGACCTAAGCTGTGATGTAAAACCTGTAAACTTGGCACGAACACGTTCCCCTGCCTTCATGTGCCCGTCGTGTTGGTATTCATGTCTTGTACATCATAGTCAAATGGGAGTTAAATAACAAAGGCTTTCCAATTATGTGTAGCACATTGTGTGAGAGATAGAATATCACGAAGCCATTGTCGTCGTCCCCCCCCCCTCCATAAAGCAGATGGATTTTATAGCAGTAAAATAAAGCTTGAATCAATAAACATGGTAGTCATGTATAAACATGTCTGTCACTTTTTGATAAAGTATTTCACAACTATAGGTTCAATTTACCCATTTTTGTCAGATTTAAAATAATTAATGAAAACAAGAATTGAATTTCAATCAATTGAGCTTTTTTTTTTTCTCTGATGCTGCATAATCTGTCTGATTTGGATTCAGACGATACATCACCGCTTAATTGTTTTGGTCAGCGGGAACAGAAACTTTCTCTATCCTGTCCCGCCCCATCTGAACACACGGTACAGCGATCAATGCCTCTCTGACTCCTAAGACTTTTCCTTCCCACTCACTGCTTGACTGGAGCCATCTTGTTTGGAGTGATGGCTCACTCACACAGGTTCACGGCTGCTATTGTAAAATCAGCCAGCGTTTAATTGAAACAAATGACTATAATAACAGAACATTATCCCTGCAGGCACCCGGCCATGACAGCTTTAATTAGAGGCGCGTTCGAGACGGATCCTTCAAAAGCACAGCCGATGCGCAACAAGGTGGTAAACACGCCTTTAGGTTGGGAACAAACCCTGCGTCTCGCAGCCCTCAAAGCTACTTCTCATTCACCCTGAGGGCAAAGCGCTAACAACTCTGTTCCTCAAAGAGCCTTCCAGCCTCCCACCTCACCCTCCCTCTTCCTCATCCTCCTCACTCTCTCCCACTCTGTGTCTCTTTCTCTCCCGTCATGCATGGCTTTGGTTTATCAAGCTTATATATGCCCAGGAGGGTCATTTACACAAGCTGAGGAGAATTAATAAGAGAGTGGATTCATGAATCACACGCTACTTAAGTATGAAAGCAAATGCAAAACGCTGTATCTGCCTCCTTGTGACATCAGACAGATGCTAAGTAAGGAGATATGATGAGCAGTGGATGCCTGATGTTAAAAAGGAAAACACAAGTGTTCAAAGAATTTGCTAAAGCTTGATTAAATGAGTTTTACAAGAAGTTGCGATGACTGTATGGAATATTAAACATGCAGGCAAGGTGACTGACTTAAGTGCTATATGCTGCTGTGTTCAGAGTGCCAACACACTAATAAATCTTCAACTTCACTTATTACCATAGAGGTGGCTGTGTTTTATCAAAACAAGACATTTTAAGGTCATTTTTGAGAATTGAAAATGAAAAGAAAATATTTATGCCGCCGCACCTCCTGAGCTGAACTATGATCATAATTAATTTGTGAGGAAAACATTATGTCCTCACAAACTAGCTGTCTACTGGAATGAAAGTCTAATTATGAACTTTATAAGAAGGAGAGAAAAAAAGTTAATTTATCAGTATTAGTGGCCAAACTGTTATAATGGAATTAGCTTCTTTGATTTATCAAAGCCAAACGGCTTACACCTATGCATCTGCCTGGAGACTGTTCTAGAAATGAGGATCAAATAGCTCAGAGTCTAAAAAGAAACTCTGGGTTTACTTTGAGCTGAGCAACTCTGAGTTTTGGGGTCCAGAACAACCATTTTGAGATGATTCAATCAACTCTGAGTGTCTTTACCCAGAGTTGGGAAGCAAAATAAAAAAAAGCTACCTCAGTCAATGTGGAAGTTCGAATCCACAAATCCACCAACCGAATATTTAACTAAAGTGTTGGCTCAAATATTGGCGGACAGAATAAAATTGAAATCTTATTTAGATTTTGTCCAACTGGAGAAAAACATACATGTATATTTTAATTTCACACAGGTTAATATACAAATGAAATATTTCAAGGTAATTTCTGCATCTAATGATTAAACCCAGCTGACCTGTCCAGGATGTACCCTGCCTCTCGCCTGCTAGTTGCTTCCCCACAACTCTGAACTGGAATACATGCAAAGTTTTCTTGGACCCCCCTCCCTACCTCCCCAGTTACATATTATGTATTGTATAATTTCTGTTGTATAATCAACTACAGTAAAAAAACAAAAAAAAAAACAACAAAAAACTGCTCTTGTAAGTAGTTAATCTTCAGATTTTTGCCACATATGGTATTTTAAACTATACTGAAGCAGATGATGTCCTCATTGTGGGGGGATAATTAGGAGACACTGTCTGCTGGGATGCAGTGAGGATGACAATAGATCTTTACCCATCACACAGTTATGGAATTATGATTTCAGACGTGTGAAAACTTTCCTCATGCTTCACCGTATTGTTGTCTTTCTAAAATGTTTTGTGTTGTCAGTGCTATTAGAAAAGTTATTTCTAAATAAAAAAAATAAAGAAGTATTACAGTGGAAAGGACAAATCTTTCTGTGACGTCATTGTATGTTTATGATGTGTAATTTTGGGTACATATGGCTGTAGAATCTGTAACTGCAAAATACCGTGTGACGAGATGTTGATCAGGAAACAGTAACACATCTGTTTGTAGTCTAAAAAATTCTTTAGCCTACTTAATTTATTCATTGATTCATTTTCTGAACCGCTTAGTCCAATTAAGGGTTGCGCGGAAGCTAGAGCCTATCCCAGCAATTACTGGGCGAGAGGTGGGGACAGGTCTAGCCTACATTATTTATTGTGCAATTCAGGTTTCTTTAAGGTGAAATTGCTATTGAGGATGTTCACTTCATGGAGTCAGTTACCATGGTAACAAATTCAGCTTTAGGCTTTCTAGAAAAGAAAACTCAGAGTTTCTACCAGCTCAGGGTTAACAAACTCAGCTCCATAAACTGCATTGTCGAACTGGATCCCTGCTTTCTTCATAAAATGAAAAAGTGACAAACAGGAAGAAACTGTCATCTTTTAAGTGCAGGATAATGATGATAATCTGATTAAAAATCAGATTGCATAAAAAGCAACTGCCTTCATCATAGATAACATTTGAAAACATGCAAACAGATCAGGCTGAATATGTTTTATATCCAAGGAAGTCACTTTTAAAGAATTACTGTTTTCATTATAATTTATGGATATTCTAGTTTTTAAGTCTTTTATATTTACATCTAACAGGACAGCCGACATTTCTTCAAGTTATTGCTTTTTTATTAAAAGGCATGATGTGGCTTGGATAAAACAAAGATAATCCTGTGTCATGGCAAATGTAACGTACATATGTAGTTTGTGTAAGTGAAGCTCTTTCAGATTAATTTAATATTACAAACTATATTTATTACCCATGCAAAATGTAACTTATCTGCACCAAAAGCACTAAAGACTGATGTTTATATGTTAAAAAATACATTGGAATATGAAAGTTGCAAAAGTACTTGCATTTTTTTAAACATGGTGCAGGATTCTTCATTTGCATAAAGCCATGTAAAGCATTCAGGTTATATGAATTCTTTTTCATCCAATGCTATATTATTATACTAATTACAAATACCTACATTTGAGCATAATAAGCTCTAATCAGACCAATTTCTATGTAGAGACTTTCTTTGTTGGTGTTTTTCACTACTGCCTTCTTGACTGTTTCTCAGAGTGAATGTGAAGCAGAAAGCCAGTGGTAGATTTGCAGATAGTAATGTCATGATGTCCCCCACGGCACCATCCTCCATGTTCCTCATTACTGGTAATGTTAGATAGAGCCTCCTTTGCTTTTATTCCCCCTACCACCACCCCATTTCTCTTTTTTCTTACTCAGTCTTTTTTTTTTTCCCTCTTATTCTTTC
Source organism: Telmatherina bonti (assembly GCF_933228915.1). Classification (NCBI taxonomy): domain Eukaryota; kingdom Metazoa; phylum Chordata; class Actinopteri; order Atheriniformes; family Telmatherinidae; genus Telmatherina; species Telmatherina bonti. The sequence continues at coordinate 24,507,023 of NC_136624.1, forward strand.
TTACAGTGTCTTGCTCCCCCTTCCTTGCTCCCTCTCAGCCCGGGTGTGTCTCTGAGCTCACCTCACAAAGCACAGCGTCAGAGAATCAGAGCTTTGCCTGACATGACATGTAGGAGACGGTTGTGAGGAGCGGCAGGGACACACACTCTTGACAGCAGAAGGCAAGGCTCCACCACTGCCACTAATGAGACTCCTGACTGCCATGTCAACCTCACTTTGTGTGCATGTGTGTGTGCGCAGTTGTGTATGATAGGGTGTGTGCGCTTGTGCTTGCGTAGTAACAAACAAAAAAAAAAAAATAATGCAGAAGTAATGAGCACAAAAACAACAAAGAGCACACATATCTAAAAAAAAACCCAAAAAAAAAACCAGCATACAGTACTGTACACGCCATGCAAGTGGAGGTCATGTCAAAGTAATATATGTATGTAAAATCTTCACATCTCACACATCTGATCGAGGCCATCGCCACGTTATTCACAGGCTTTGAACTATTACTAAAGCAGACTACCTTACAAATTAACTTCTCTCCTCTCTGGAGTTAAAAATACCAAAGTTTATACAGACAGAAGATTATTCTTAACTTTCCTGATGCAAAACAACAGCCGACACTGCAGGTTAGTGGTTTGGAAGCGTTGGTTAACACAAAATAAACCTGTTATGGCAGATTTTTAACAGACAATGTTTTAAATGTTTAGATTGACATTATATTTGGCATTCTTTAAAGCCAGAGCAAAGCAAGTTCATGGTTGTATTGAAACACTGTGTGTTACATAGATGCTTACAACATATCGGGAAGCAAAGACGTCTGTTTCATTGGTGTGTGCACCTGGGCTGGTGAAATATTTATTTTTTTGCGTTTTTGTTTTTGATTGAAGATTTTTAGGGTAAGTTTATAATACATCTATGACATGGGTTTCAGTTTACAGTAAAAGCCAACACCTCTTCTAATCTCCTAGCATCCTTCTGTCCATTCTCATTGTAATGCCTTTTTCCTGGATACCAGAATTAGCTGAACACAAACTGTCTACTTAAATTTTGGAGAAATAATAGAAACAAGAAAAACTAGATTTGTTTGGATAAAAGAGGAGTTGATTCTAACTTCAGACCAGGCAACACACCATCAGAAACTAACTGCACTGCTGAAGTTCAAGATTCAGGTTGACTGGGAGAATCGAAGTTTTGGAAGTAAAAAACAATCAATGGAAACTCTGTAAATTCATATCATGTGGAGCTGCAATGATGGTGTTGAAGATCACCACCGACACCTGGTACTTTTAAACCTTCATAGGACTTATATCTGGCACGCAAATGGTAGTTTTAAAACTTAGTTTGTAATCAAAAAGAAACAGAAATATCTGATAACTGCAGCCTTGGATTTCCCATCTGAACGGTTCGCTTTGGATAAAATTAAGTCCACATTTCTTGCCTTTTGTGTTTCATTCAAACTGATCTGAGGTTTGTCGATCAGAGTGTTGTGCAGACACGCTGCCAGAGTCTGAGAGAAAAGAGCTTATTTCCCTGTGATTTTTATATCTAATCTTATTTATTAGATGATTGTTTTTAATCATTATTTGGCTGGGTAGTTAACAACAGATTTGTCTGTGGTGTGACAAACTCTGGATGTACATTTATTTCCGCTTTACTCAGACCTTTAAGCGTTTGGTGACATTTCAGTCCAAATCAAATGCATGATGACTGCATGGAGGAGCCTGCAGCCCATGAATGAAACCTGCACACCACCCTGAGATGTGCTATATGAACAAACCCAGTGGTTTTTAATCACCCTGACCAGAGCCACTCTTGCTAACAGAGTGGCGGTATTGTGTTGGAGTGGTGGTTGGTGGCACAGCAGGGGAGACGTCCCAGAGGGAGATGACATGGCTCTTCACTGCCACCATGGCTGAATATTCCTGCCAGTGAAAGCAGAACGAGCTGATGGATGGTTGAGTTGGGGCACAGTGCAATATGGACACGATTTCATGGCATGATAAATCTCAGCAGGGGCGCGTGGCTAAGTGTAATATGAAATCCCTTATCTCTGTGTCTGCTTCATAACACTAGCTATCTGCTGCAGTTGGATCTACATTTGTTTCTTTGGCTTCTTTTTTTTTTTTTTTTGCTCGAATGCCACTGTTGATCACATCTACAGTGTTATTGAGGAGGGTGATGACAGCACGTGTGGGATCTTTTACCCAGCTGTTTTGAAATATGATGTGATGAATTATCTAAATTGGACATTGTTACTATAGAGATCTTCTTCTATTACCTGATCTCAATGATAAACACCAATATTAGAAAAGTTTTTCCTCAGAGACTGGCCTGTGTTTGTATAAAACAAGTTTAAATTACACCTGCAATATAAATGAAATGTAATTTGTTTCAGATAGGTGATCTTTTTAAGTTTGGTGCTAGTGTCATTTAAATCTACCATTTCAGAGTTTTTATTAAAAAAAAGAAAAAGGAAAAAAAAAAGAAATTAAGTCGGCTCCTTATCCTCGCATGTGTTTAGGTTAATTGACTTTATCAGTGCAGAGAAAATAGATGAGCTGCCATTCCAGCCAGCAATAAAAATCCTTCCAAAATGGTGAAATTGGAAAATAACCTATACTTCTTTTAAGATATTTCTTAATATACAACTACAGTTTCATATCACATTGCCAGAGAAATAAGGCACTTTCTCCCAGGAGATGAGAAAAGAATTGAATTTTTCCTTATCGGTCATCTATTTTTCCACAGAATGCTATTACTTGCTGCCTGCCGTTGCTAAGCAACAGGGAATATTAATAGGACCTTTTATTAGCTAGGCTTTACCAGTGGAGTACTAAAATGAGGAAGTGGAAAACATGAATGTGTTACATAAATCTTTGAACCTTTCACGGTTTGCACAAGTCTCTGTTTGTCCAGTGATTTATGGCTCTGATGGTTCATTTATGGGAAAGGGAGGTGTGAAAAACCAAAATGGAACATTAGCCTTAGGGACAATTTGAAAATAAATAATCACAAAATGTGGGGTGAAAAAAAAAAAAAAAAAAGAAAAGAGGGAAGGCAGTTTACAGAACAGCCAACATTTCTCCTGTAGATTTCAAGAGGCCATCAAACAAGCAAAGCGATTTTTGTTCCACCAGAGGCATTGATCATTCAAAATCATCTACGCCTGAATCAACATTGGAATAAGTAATACAAGTCTCATTCTATCACTGGGCTTGTTGAACTGTGGTGAAAAGCGACAGACATTCCATCATTTTTCCTTTCTTTTTTTTATTTTCTTTTTTTGCAGACTCTCTAATCCCTTTAAAAATTGTCGGAAGATGAAGGAGAAATAGGTTTTTCTTCATCTAAACGAAAAGCCCAGAATAAGCCTCAAAGAGCACAAAGTATTAAAAAAAGACAACTATAAAACAAATTTAAAGTCTGAATTGGAATAAAATGCAAACACATTTAATTACAAGACTTCTTAAAAAAATAAAAGTAATTTGACATATTTTTACATATTCAATTTGAGATTAGTTTTTCCCCCCTGTAAAAGAATAAAACCCAGCAGGTGTACAGTCTAAGATAATATGTTTACTGGGACCCTCCATCCGCGAGAGAACACATTAAAGCGCACCTTCCCCTCCCCTTATCATTAATTCATCCCAGCTTGTCTGTGACAAGTTCAGTTGACATTGCAGCTCATATTTCATTCACACAGGCTTGTGGAGCGAGCACCTGCCAGCAGCACTTAATACCTTGTGAGGAAAATTAAACCAAGAGAGGAAAACACAGGGTTCCATCCAACTTAACATGACAATCTGGGTGGGATTAATACTTGATAATTAACCTCGACAACAGAGGATAAAGAGCCTGCTTGGAAATTTTTTACGCTGAAATGTTGCAACAAAAGAAATTAAAGACTGAATTTGAATATGAATGCGGCTCCCAGCCCTTAAAGGTGCCACAACTGTCATTATGAACTAAGTGACCCTCATTTTGACAGATTCAAGTCTTGTATTCGGGAAAATAACAAATGAGATAATACCTTGGTGTTTGATGGAGCTAAGGCTGCTAATGCATATAGCTGGGGCTGCTCATACATTGCTGTTATGCATAACATCCCCAAGCTGATTATACATTCATCATCTGTTACATATTCAAAACATCACACCCAAGTCAGTATGATGATGGCTAATACCACATGCACCACTGAAGAAGATGAAAAAAGAAGTGCTAAATCAAAGATAATTTATTCCAGTAGCAGACACAGGTCAAATGGATTTGAGCAGCATTTTAAATAAATCATAATTGAATATGGAGCTTTTCGGTTTAAATATATTTCAGAAGCAGTTATCGCTGCACAGGTGGGAAGCATATATAAGTACATTTATCCATCCGATAATCAAACAGTTTTGCATTGTCAAGTTCTCATGTAAATGAAGGTGGAACTGACTACAATGTGGCCACTTTACTCGGGAGTCCAGAAATTATTCACCAATGGCAGAAGAGATGTGTATCTTTCTGGGGCTAGCTTGATAAGATCAATGCAACCTGAGCAAGGCTATTAAATGTCTAATGTGTTTTGGAACTTGTAGATGCTATGACGGGAGGGGGCATTACCAGAGAGAAGCAGAAAGAGGCCCGGCCAAGTGCACCAAAGCATCATAGAAAAGGGCTCTCTGAAAGATATCAGGTTTGTCCAGGAGGGGTTTCGGACCACAACACAATAACCACCAGAAGAAAAAAAAAAAAAAAAAAGGACTCTTCAGAAATGAAAAAAGAAAGGTTAATTATGTCTTTCAAGCTTTGATAATCGGTAGAATAAAAAGTGAATTTCTTACAGTTGTTCATATATGAGTAAAATTAGACATAAGTTTCATTTTTTTAAACTGGTAAGCAAGTTTCATTAGTAATGAATTGAATATTTTACTGAACTGATTCATTATACGGCCTTTGTAATGTAAAAATTTATTTAAAAAAAAATAAAATAAAAAAAAGCCAATGTAGTCTAAAGGAAACTTAAAAAGAAATACTTAAAATAATCCTGAACTTTATATACAGTACTGCAAATTTATTTGCAATGATGGCTTCAGAATTTTGTAAGATATCTCCAAAGTTTGGTGCATTATTTTTCATAAGAAATTAAACCAAATCATTTGTGAGAGCTGCCTAACCACAGTTTTGTAAAATTATGATAGATATATTTAGCTCCACCATGGAGTTCACACTGCCCCGATTCCCATGCTCCCAGCATGCAAATTATGTGCTGTGAGCACATAAGCATGGCTTAGGTTTGTAAAAGCAAACACAGTAAATTAGCACAGATGACTCATACAAAGTGTTAAACACTGTAGTAGAGGGTTGATGATTTAGTTTGGATATTCAACCACAGGACACGAGCCCCATTAAGTCATTCAGTTGACAACGATCTCCCCTGTATACTAAAGTATTTTAGTTTCAAACGTGAAGGCTGAAACTCGGTCAAGCAACAGGACTATGGTTTCAAATACAACAGTAAATCCACAACAGAATAATGAAAGAATTAAGGTGCAATGGATCACGCCAATCTCAAATTACAACCTGATTGTGATGCCGTGGCATAACTTTTAGATAACTGTGTGTAAACAAAAGCCCCAAAGTCAAAGAAATAATGCAGCGACGTAAAGAATAATGGACCAAAATTACTCTACAATGATGATACAATGTCACAAATAAAACAATTATTTAAAATGATTTCTCCCAAAAAGTTATTCCACAAATTCCTGAAGGTTGTCACTCTCTACTGCATTTTAGCATTTTAGTTTTGTAAATAAAATGCTTTCATCTGTTGTTATTTAACTGAGATTAATTTCTAGTATCTCTAAGACCAGATGATTTTTTGTTGCTTAATACATAAAAATACTTTTTTTTTCCTTCCATGAATCCTACTGTTGATATTTTCTATTCGCTGAACGCTCAACCATGATGTGATACTGTTCCATGTGTTGCATGCTGTATGAAAAACTATGAAACTGACTCTCTTAAGGACTCCAAGCAAGATTTTTTTCTTCTATGTTGTGCAAAACAATAAGAATCCATAAGCAGCACATGATTAGAAGTTAATCTGAGATGAATAAGTTCAAGAAGAAATGCAACTGTCCATCACACTGGGACTTAGTTCTTTAAGGGAAAAGCAGGTGTTTGGGTATTCTGGGTGTGTCTGTCCACTAGCAGGTAAGGATTATAGGCAGATACAGTATTTGAACACTTGTAAATTAAATAAATAAATAAATAAATAATAATAATAATAATAATAATAATAATAGGAAGCCTGCCTTCAGTCTACAACTGAATTTTGTGAATTTTGGCTTTTTTTGTTCTCCCCAAAAAGAAAAAAAAAAAGTTTGTTTGGGTGTCTGATCAACGCCACTTCAGTCTACAAACAGACATCTGAAAACATCTAGCATGGTCTCCCATCAGTTGTCCAGGAACTGTTAAAATGCTCGAATTATCTGCCTCTCTGATTAACAAGCCTTTTAACATAAGCCAGATGTATCTTGATACCAAAAACACAATCCCGTATATGCACCTAACAAACCAAGCAGGAGTCCAGTTACATAAAACATTCATTCGAGTTTTGCTTCACGATTAGTTAAACTATATATTTAGAATACATATTGAAAAGTTTGAATGTCCAATTAAAACTTTAAACTAAGGATGACAGGTGCATATTTATTTTTAGCACCTGAATGTAAATCTTGTAGTTTTGGCCCGTAAGATCTCGCTCGCTGACTGTGATCAAACTCTAAAGTAAAGCCGCTCAACCCTAAATCCATGTTATATAAACAGCCTATTTATTACATGTTTATTTCATTCTGTATCAACATTGGAGTACTTTCAAATGCCCGCATACCTGTATAAAATAGGTTCACATCTAAAATCCAGAAGCTCTACGTCTTTTGTTCTGACAGAATAACCTAATTTCATTCAACTGAATTATCTCGAAAATATCTAATAATGAAACCAGGAGGTACAGAAAGCTGGAGGTATATGCTCGTTTTGAATAAGAGTTACCTTTTTTCCTCTTTACAATTTCTTCTTGCTTTTTTTTTGCCCCCCCTTCTCACCCCTCCTCTGTTCATCCAACGCTATTGCAATCTTTTCATTGCCCAGCTCACGTATTGAATCTGCCTGATGAAAACAGATCTCACTGCAGCACCACAATAGAATGGCTGATGCAGGAAAGATGAACCTTAATGGATTTTTTTTTTCAGTGTGCTCAAGATTGAATATAAGGCCTGACCTCCAGATGTAGTGGATCCATTTCAACAGCAGTGATATTGTTTATATTGGAGACACCGAAATACATATACACACATAGACACACACATAATGTACAATGTCAACATGAGCAGCAGCTGCATTGTAAAGCTTATGCTTTAGTTACCAAAAAAACATCCTGAAATTAGAAATAGGACTCATTATTTATCCATTCATGTCAAGTGAAGAATTCATAATGATACCATCTCATGTTTGAACTGCACAGTTTGCTTAATTACTCTGCTCAACAGACTGTGTCAAGGTGAGGCACCAATTTAATAGACACTTGGTTCTCAGCACAAATGAACCTCTGCCACGGTTTGGTAGTTTTGCCAGGCAGACTATTTGATTTAGAGAGAGTTTGCTTTATATGCTGCTTTTTTGGCAGTTGGAGTTAAAGCTGAGCACTGAAAAGATGTCTAAGCTTTATATTCAGACAGTCAGAAAGCCCACCACTGTTAGGAGGTTTGCTTGAAAAGTGTAATTTAGCAAAATGATCACAGAACACCATATTTGAAACTGTTTTATTTTCAGTAGTGGTAAATCCAGTCCTGAAATTTCCTTTAATATATGTAGTAATTTATAAGCTCTTCTTCTATTTTTCTTATCTAAAGGATTGGAAGAGAAAGGTAGGATTGGCTCCAGACTGGTCATACAATGAGCTTTATGTTGTTTTCTAATCCAAACAAAATAACATTTATAGTATCACACTGAGATAGTTGCACCTTTATCCTAAAAAGTGCCCTTGAAATAAACTGCTCTTATCAGTATAGCATTCGGAAGCAACCGCAAGCCCTTGTCTGTACATGTGTTTTAAATGTATGTTCATTGTGTGTGATTGGAACATCTAGAATCTCATGCATTTTGATCACAGTGCCTGCTGAATCCAATCTATTAAAAGCAGAGTGCGACTCTAGCAGAAACAAACAGACTGACTGCAGCGTGAAAGACTGGCCAATCAACCATTGTCTCCTCACTAAAGGTCATGACGAAAATGTGAAATGAATATGAAGATAAATGATGCATGGATGTAATACATCAGGGAGAATATTCCTGCATTATATATAATGCATAGGATGTTTATATTTCAGATGTTTATCAAGACTTATTTTGACTATACCCTGACTCTTGTGTACCTCCATCTCCCCTGTTTATGATCAACATTACACACCATTCTTTATATTGATTTGCATCTGTTTGCATAATGTAGACTGGGAAATAGTCGGGTTTTTTTTTGTTTTTTTTTTATTAACACACAAAAGAAAAAAAATGTGACTCCTGTTTTTTGAGCTAATGCACAGAAAGTAAAGAAAAAAAAAACATTAATAGATTTTATCTCAACTTATATTGGTAATTTATTAAATTACCAGACGGGCACATCACTATTTCTGTAACTGTTTATAATATTTCAGTCAATATCAAGTAAATTTTGAAGGTATGAAATTCTTGACCTTCAAACACTGAGCACAAAGGAATCTTGTTTATGTTAATGCTGTTTACCATATCTGTTCTTTCATTGGGATCTCAGTGCTGCAATCAATAAAAAACATCAATCAGCTCATATTTCAAAGGCGAAGCATTCAGATCTGACACTGTTTTTAAAGGAACACTTTTCTGTGAGGTGCTTACAGTTTTGTTCCAAAGTAGGGTACAAAAGAATAATTTGAATAATCTGAACTCTAACTCAGCTCCACATTCAGCACTATGCTACTTTATCTACAAGACAAGAGCGATTCTAAATAAAGATAGCAGTCATTTTTTTATCCATAAACTTTACTTAAATCAGAGTGTTGCACTGATAAAAACCTGCTTTTTCCTGCAGTTCTCATGAAAGCAATTATGGTTTGGAGATGCTAATTTGTAGAGGAGCTTTTCTGTGTGGAGCTGAGGGAGTAATCAGCACGTATTCAATGTTTGAAGGCCTGACAGATTGACCGATGCATGCTGTCGAGGCAGATATGATGCTGATGGATTTACCCACAATCCTTTTCTCAATGCATTAGCGCTGACAAGGCAACCGTCGAGCAATCATTTGGTCCCCCCACTTAGCCCCAGCCTACTTATCTTGAAAATTACATTTACCTTTTAAGGGTTTGGTTTGTTTCATATTAGAAATCAGCTGTCGTAACAAGGTTGATATCGTTTCGAATGGATCTATTCTGGAGCCCTTGATCATTTTAAATCATTTGGACAGCATTTGCAGGTATTCCATCTTAATTTTTAGGCTTCCAGAGGAATGTTGCAATCTGCTTGAGTAAAGTTTCTCTTCATTTTTGCAACTGAAAGTAGTTTTTAGATTTAAAACACTCCTCTGACAGTTTAAACCAATTTGACCATAATTAGACAATTAACATTTCTGACCATTGCTGAAGACATTTACCCATCAGCTCTGTAGCTATACAGTCTGGAGCCCCTGTGAGATTCGGAAGTTAGTGGTAGAACTTACCGAGGGCATTTGGCTGGAGATGAGGTGGTTGTCCTGTGCCAGCATGTTCGGCATCATGAGTGTGGGCAGCTCCGTGTAGGAATATGGATTGATGAGCCCATTGTGTGGCAGTGAGTGACAGAGGTAGCCTGTAGAGTCATGCTCCATCAGGTGAAGAAGAGGAGGCTCTGGGTGGTTAGGTGGAGTGATGGGGGGGATCTCATAGTCTTCATCCCCGGGTCCATTTCCACTGGAGGTGCCACCTCCTCCGCCTCCCCCTCCGCCACCTCCTGTCTGACCTGTGTAGCTCTGAGTAAAAGGACAAATGTACATAAAGATGAGAAGGTTTGCTTTTTTCTATTACTGGATTAAGCAAGAACAAATCATATATATATATATGTATATATATATATATATATATATATATATATATATATATATGAATTAAGTATTGTCTATGTTCACAGAAACTAATGTAGTCTGTATACTTTATGTGTGACAGGTGAAAATAAACTTCATGGTTCATTAGTGTAACACAAGTAGAGCAGTTGCATAAAAATATATATATATATATAATTCTTTCAGGTGAAGTTCGATATATAAGACCAGAGGTTCGACACACATTTTGGAGAAAAGAATTCATTCATCAACTCAAAATGAAGTAATGTTGTCAACAAACAGGAAGCAGGTCTCCTGAAGAAATCTTTACTTTTCAGTCAGTGGAAAGATGTGGCAACTACGTAGATGGCTGAAGCTCATCATGCTAGTATTTTCTGCTGGTTTCATTGGGAGTCTAACAAGACTTCGAGTCTGCTTAATCCAAACTTTTGAACTCTTACGTTTGATACAATCCAACATAGTAAAACATCTTTTGTGTCATTGATAGATTTGCTCTTAAGCCAAACACAAGATGTTCAACTGAAATATGGTCCCACAATGTTATAATACAAAAATAGTATAAAGATTATAATGCAATATCATTATGATGGCAATTAAATGTTTCTCTGATATGTCAAAAAATATCTGGATCTTTTAAGAAGTCCTTTGCTGGATTGCTGCTTCCATTCTGACTAATGGAGAGGTTTCATCTCCAAAAAGGCCCCTGATACCAGTTTTTTTTAGATTGTTTGGAAACATTTCATCATTGACAAATGTCTATAATTGGTCAAATATGACCCACAGATTCTGCTTATTTCAGGCAGTGACTGAGGAATAGTTATTTCTGTATGTAAATGCAATGCACAGACTGCATATTAAAAGGAATAACAAGTAGCTAAAAACCAAGACAGAAGTGATTCTGATCGACTTGACATTGATCCCTGATTGTTTCAGATCAGTTAAGCTGTAATACACATACATAAGCAATTACAAGCCATAGACATGTGTACCATCAACATATTGTATGATGTGTTGCTGCCATTAAATTACATATAAGCTCATATTTCTATGAAACAACATCTCACATTCAGAATTAGTGTTAATATGTTCTGCTGAGAATGAAATATTGGTTTATGACAGTGCACATTTCCTTGTCACACTGTCGTGATTTGAATGAATGTTTCATCTCATCTAGGGCACACTAGTCCTCAGGTAAGTTTCAGAGATAATTCTACTGGTTCATCAAATGCTAAATGGTTAAAAGTGCGGTCAGACTGGGATGGGCAGACTGAACTCAGACCAAGGAGGTTTAAGGAATGATTAAAAAAAAAAAAAAAAAAAAAAGATGCTTAAGAGAAAACAGCACAGGATGGTCTTTTCTATTCAACACTGAACTTCACTTCACCAATAAGCTGATTTTTGTCCACTTTGACTTGTGTTTTTGCTAAAGCAGAGTAAAGATAAGGGGAAATAACCAAAAATGACCCACAGCTCAGGCTGTTCCAACAATACCGCATGTTTTTCCAAACTGAGTGCAAGTGCAAATACTTATATTTGAGTACTTGCTGATAGCAAGTACCAATAGTACAAAATACTAATAAATCTCGTTACAATTCACTGGTAAGTGTGGACCAGAATGCCAAATGTGATGACTGAGTGCTTAATTGTGTGATTTATCAAATGGGTCATACTGAGGCCATCCTCTAAATATAGCTTTGAAAACTGTCCGAATATTCATAAATAAGGAAGATGAAATGATTTTTGGAGGATTATATTCACAGCTGTGACAGGGTACCTAAATATGCCCACAATTAGCTTCTACAATGCCAGCCAGGATAATGCCAAATATGGATTTCTTAAACAACTCATGTAATAGCTTTGTTTCTGGATAGCTCACAATAAAAAAAAATAAAAAAATCCATTAATATCTGAATGTTGACATCCCTCATTTCTTTCACATTTATGGTATCAGAACACTTCATGAATCTTGAGTATGGTTGCAGGCAAAGTTTATCAGACTGATATCCAAGAGCGGCATCCCTGCTATCCCCAAGTGGCAGCAAAATGTTATACCGTAACAAAAAGACTGTTCGTGAAACTACAGGAATATATACAGGCTTTTACTTTGTTTATTATATTCCTAACTTACTCTTCAGTGAAAAGGCAAGAGCCGGAATAGCTCCTAAACATTTCAGGTATGAAAATGCCCTTCAGACTATAAAAATGACGTACCCCAAAATAGATCAATATTCATTCTCATACCATTGCTAAGGACTTCAGGTGTAAAAATGGCACTCTCCACCAACAGTTGTGTCAATTAATACTTCAATTTGTCAAATACATACATACATACATGCATACCACATACATGCATATATACATAGATACATATATGCATACATACTGTAAATATGATATATACATACTGTACATACATATTGTACATAGATACATATATGCATACATACTGTAAATATGATATATACATACTGTACATACATATTGTACATAGATACATATATGCATACATACTGTAAATATGATATATACATACTGTACATACATATTGTACATAGATACATATATACATATATACATACACACATAAGTAAAAATTCCACAGATAAAAAGGGTAAAGCTCAGGGTTCTAATGGTTTTTCAAAAGCAAATGAACGTGAACGTGCACAAAATATTTCAAGATTCTCTTTTGGTTTTAGACCCATTCAGCATTTAATTTGAATAGTTTTGACTATGCAGTTGATAATGATTAAAAGACTGCACTAAAAAATAACTAACAGGTCGTAAAATTATTCTTATTTATGGACTATAGCATTGGTGCCTTAATAATGATCATACACTGATGTATTCAGCTGCATTGAGTATATAGGATTCCTGGATTGGATACATGACTTGGACAATAATGTGTCTGAGAGGCACTGCTGATAACTTCATGAAAAAAAAAAAAAGATTAATTTAAATGACATATTCCATCAATATGGAATAAAACAGATTCATTTCGCTCTGTTTAAATTAGTTTCCAATACAAATGCCTCTTTTTGGAATGAAAAAAAATACTCTCAACCATCAGTAAATGGTGGAGACCAATGTTCCAAGCAGGTGTGTGTTTTTGCGTGAACACAGCAAGTCCGATCGGATCAGAGTTCTGCAACAAAAAAAAAAAAGAAAAAGAAAAATAGCAGGGAAATTCAACGGGGAATGAAAAGCAATTTTGTCTGAGACGATCTAACTTGACTCCCATTGTAATGACTGAGTCAAATTAATCATCACAAATAATATTCTGGTGTCAGCCATTCAAGGGTTTTTTAATAGAATTTTTATGATTCATGTCTAGCAGTATACATCAAACAGTCAGTTCTGCAACATTTCTGAAATCAATTCAATATCATCTTTGTGTAGGCTGTCATCCTCGGCAGCAGAGTGGTCATTTATCTCTCAAACAGATACTTTTAGAAAATAAGGGGCATGGAGAGATGGAGAGAAGGAGAAAGGATACAGGGTACAATTTTTTCCTCTTCTTCTCAAACATGCTTTAGGATAAAGATGAGAACCAGGGGCTATTTGATCATTCTGGGCAGAAAAAACACACAGACTTGTTAAGGTATAAAAGAAAATGGTGGTTCTATATTTAAAAAAAATATTTGCATCTGTTTGGAATAACATAGAGTCTTCAGTCAACATCATAAAATCAACATTACAAACTAACTAATGATGACGTTTGATCATTTTGAGGTAAAAACAGTTTAACATATCTTTGTATTTCATTTTTTCATTTAAGCTCTTTTCTCCGCTACTGTTACTTTATAAATGTTCACACCTTGTAGCAGGATGAAGAAGGCTGCAACATGCATCCAATATCTCTTTTGTGAATGATCGTGTGTGTGTGTGTGTGTGTGTGTGTGTGTGTGTGTGTGTGTTCAAAGCCAAATGAGATGAATCCATTAAGTCAAAATATCTCATGAGTGAGTAGCTATTTTAATCGTACACTGAGAAAACAAATTATTTGTCAGAAAACAAAAATGTAGAGAAACACGCAACACAATTTCACTCTTAAATGTAACACGAGAAAAAATAGGAAGTGGGATTAGCTCAGTTTGATGTACTTTGTCCTGACATAGCCTGTAAGCAAGTTGATATTAATTTTCTGGACTGTCCTTTGAAGACAGATGTTTTTGTAAACCTTCGGGGATGGTGTTATTGTGTGGTCTAATGGACAAGAAAACGAACATTTCCTGAGATTCAATTCCCATCATAATTGTTGGAAGGAAACTAAATTGTCTGCTGTAAACATTGGCTCCATTGTGTAAAAAGAGTCCCTTTGCGTGTCCCTGTGAGCCTTCAGGTGCTACACTCTGTGTGGAAGACCGATGTGTAATCTTAAGACTATCATGCTTAGTCATCACGGCGCGTGTTCATCAATCTGTTGTTTTCTCTTCGCGTATCAATAAACATCCAACCTACAGAAATATTTCCCTGCTCCTTTTTACTGCATTCGATTCGGGACAAGGACTGAGGATGTGTCATGTGTTAGATTGCCATGAAGGCTCATCCAGTGCCCTTGATGATAAAATGTAAATACCAAGGACATTCCCAGTTGGATTGTGGCAAGATAAATTATTCATATGCTTCTATTCAGAATGAGATCGTAACTACAGAACCACATGTGCACTATGGCTAATGTATGCTCTTCTCTTCTCTAAAGGTAAAAATCCAAACAAAAGCAACACACTTGATGGATTATACAGGCCAGCATGTATTGTGGCATCAACCTGGCTTGTCAAACAATCGCTTTGCGCCTACTTATTTCTTTTTTTCTTCTCCCTATGAGATACTTGCCATTGTATTCTTTTCAATCACCTTCAACAACAAAAAAAAAAAAAAAAAAAAAAAAAAAAAAAATATATATATATATATATATATATATATATATATATATATATATATTTTGCACAGACTGTTTCAACACACACACACATCCTTTATTAACCTCATCTGTTCCCACTATAGGGAACATTATTTCCACCACACAGTATGCTGTCTGCACAGCAAGTGAAACACAATCTGTAACATTTTAATTAAGCGACAGATCTCTCGTCTGTAAGTGTTACATACCAGCACACCTTTCATTTTGAGAGAAACAGATGAATAGACAGTTGGTCTGGGACTGAGAGAGAAAATAACATTGATTGGGGAGCTTTCCAGCTTGTCTTTTATTTGGCACAGATCTTTCCTTCCCTCTGTAACACTGCCTGAGTACTCAAGGCCTTCTGGAGATGATATTGACTGTGGCTAATGGTTCATTATCTGTATATTCTTCGTCCTATTAGATTATTGTTGCGGTGCCTCCAGAAATCAGGATTTAGGACGTCACCCAGTTCAAATTAAATCGTATATACATTTTAAAAAATATTTTGCTGTCAAATATAATTTATTTGTACGATAAAAAAGCTGCATGCCTTGTAGTTTAAGTAAGAAACATGATCTTGGCACATCGTTGCATTTCGAGCTCAAGCTATCAGTTGATGGACAAGGAATGAATCTGCTATCTGTATTGGAAACTGATACTAAAAGATATATTTTCTGGCTCCAGGTTTTCAAATATGAGAGTTGACTTTTTTTTTTTTGCTGTTATTTGAGCCATTGCTTGGACAAAACAAGATATTAAGACGTCTTGACACTGCTCAGTTGTGGAAATATCTATTATGACAATAATCATATTGCAACTCATGTTATTTCCTCACATTGTTATGGAATTATTATTTTACCTGGAGAGCCATGAAACGAACATTTCATCTAAAGAAATGAAAGGTGACACTATTCCATTTTAAGAGCTGGGTTTTTAGGGCAATTCAGCATGTTCTACACAGACGAAGAGTCTGCGGCTTTCTCAAGTCAACGTCTCATTTGAAAGCAGGACAGAATGGACGACTCAAAGACAGACGATGACATATCTGTCTTAACAGTAATGTGCACTTATCTGCCTATTGGAGAGCTTTGTCACAGTGGTGATTTATGCTTGAAATCCCCCCACACACCACCACTTCCATCACCTCCAACGCTCCTCGTTCCAACACCTTCTCCTATCCACCCCGCAGCGCTCTGCTCACAGAGTCAGGCCCTGTTATCTCTCCTTTCCATGCAGTCCGGTTTGCGAAGAAAACAGTGGATTTATCTTTGGGGTGAATTTAAGAGCCTCATCTATTTTCATTCATTCTCCCATCGCTCTTCTAAAGCAAGATTGTACAGTATACTTATGAATGCCCCTGTTTACTAGGCTGCACAGCAGCTCTTGTTTTAACGTAACACAACAAAGGCAAATGGTTCATGTCTGACCATAAGGATCACTTACTTCCAAACGCCTAATCTAAACAGTATGAGCTCTTTGCTGGCTGTCTTCATAACCCTTTCCCTTTTTCATCTTCTCTCTTTATCTATCCACCTCCTTTCGTCCTCATCTCAGGCTTAATTAAAACCATAGCTGTTCTTTTGCTACAATATCATGTCAGAGGGTATCAACACACCACAGAGCCTTCTCTCTGAGAACCTAAAGAGTGGGAGGAGTGGGGGAGCGCAGAGGATCTAGTTACAGCCACCCTACATCTCCACTTTCCTCTTCCTCTCTTGGTTTACCCAACATCAGTTGGATCCATCCCTTGTAAAGCCGAAACAGTTCTGGTCCCTGCTCAACATCCACAATGACCCTGGTTGCCCCCTCCAGCCATCCTTCTGTCATCACATCTCCCCCTCAAACAGTCGAGCTGCATTATCTGTCTGTCACTATTTTACTGTTTGGAGACAGTGAAAAGAGCAGTTGGACAGAGATGCTGAACCACCATTTACATGTTGTCTGTTCAGTATCTAAATGAGATGGAAAGGTTCATCATGAGGGCGGAAGGTGGCGGAGAAAGAGATTAGGAGGTGGGACACAGTCTTACAAGGAAATAAACTCTAATAGGAAAGAAAATATGGTTTGAATGAGGGGTGTAATTAATGTCCAAAGATGCAAATGGGCCCATTCACCCTCAGACACTGAGCTGATTATTAACTAACCTCCCATTGACTAAAACCAGCTTTTCTAATTGCATATACCTTTCCCCCCTTTTCTTTTATGTTTCCTTCCCTTCTTCTCCCTCGTGTATCCTGTTCCCAGTGTTCGTTTCACTTGTCAGTCAGGGTCAGCAGGTCATCCTCATCTGATCGCGTGTCAGAACAGATTAGAATCAGAGCTTTTGTGCCATGTCATATTTCATTACACATTTGACTCATCTCGCAGGTCTAAGGGTCAGTGTGATTTGATTGGATGACAGAAATGATATAATTTGTGTTTAACCCTAGGCTGTATGAAGCTCTGAGTGGTGCACTAATGCATTTTGCAAAGACGGGACAGGCCCTCTCTGCAAGCGACTAATTTGAAGTGGCACACCGCAGAGTTGAAGGAGAGCCAGAGTTATTGTGCAACATGCTGAGGTTATAAGGGAGGCTTTATCAAATAATAAACACAACCTCCCATGTACCCCTCGTTCCGGTCTAAATCTCATACACTTTCTTTTTATTCTGCAAGCTGATAAAAGTACCTGAACATTAGCTGCCTTTTGTGACTGAGCTGTTACTTTCTTCTTCTTTTGCCATTTATTCCCACTTTCAATCATGTAGAATATGCTATCTGTCTTCCTCTCCAACAGATCACGTCTGATTTTAGCCAAAGACAAAGTTAGATGACATGCTGTCTTGTCAACAACTACATGATTCTCACTTTTTGACACTAAATAAAATCTCCATAAAATTTCTACAAAAGATAAAGAATATAACAGAGTCATGAAGATCGGAGTCTTTGTTGTCGTGTGGCAACAAAGCATGGTATGTTATTGTGTGGCGGAGCTGCCACAGTGTCAGGCAAAACTGTCATCTCCAGTAATGTGGTCAGAAAACAAACCATTGGTGCACAAAATAGCTCAGGTTTCCCCAATAGTCATCTCGGGTGATTGCGACGCCAACGTTGATACTGCTTTGGATGTTGGGGGAGGGGAGTGGGGGAGTGTGGAGAGGAGAAAAAGTAGGGAGCAGGAAAAGAAGGGGGGGAGGGAAAGAAATGAATTCAACATTTCAAATAAGGAGCATAATCATACTTATTGCCTGACAGGGTGAATCTGGAATTACGATGTTGGCCTGAAATAGGGTGTTACTTCCTCTCTATCTCTTCCTGTGGGGAGCAAACATGTCACATGAAGGGCAAAACCTTTTTTTTTTTTTAAACTTCATTCATTGAGGCACTGCTGCCTCTTCTGCAACTCTTCTAAAACAACAGCCACAGTTGCAACAGCACAGAAGCAGCCCAGAGACTCAACAAGGCCAAAAAACAGCAGCCAGTCAACTGTTCTTTAATTAATGATGCCACAGTTATCTTCTGTCCATACCCACTGTCAAAAAATCATCATTAGCATGTGGACAATGGTGCCACTGTGTCTGAATGACAAAACTAATTATTGTTATAAGAGCAAGTAAATGACAAAAAAAAAAAAAAAAAAAAAAACAGAATAAAGGGATGGTGGATCTGTACCGACTGACTCTAACAATGTTCAAAATGACAAAGGCAGCGCTGATGGCGCAGTCATCCAAACAAATGTGCATTATTCTGAGAATTGTTAGGATCCTGTCACCCACAAATAACTCCTGCAGCTAACTCTACATCAAGAGAAAAGGACTGTAAAGAGCATGTGGCTGGTGAGAGTGTGTACATATGTATGTCACTCATTTGGTATTGTAGAGCTGTTTGTCCAGTAGTGCTTGAATGCTTTTGTGCATCTTCCTTTAAAATTCTTGCTCTTAAAAGAAAAAAAAATAAAAACAGTAAGAGACTGTTTGTTCTGTTTGTGTGTGTGTGTGTGCTCTGTCCCTGATTTCGAGTCAATGAGGCTGGGTATTGGAGGCTGGCACAGCTGGTGGCAGCAGGAGACTAACATCTGGACCCTTGTACTCATGGTGCCATTGTTAATAAGAGCTTGGTTGTGAGTGGAGGAGACGGCTCTCCACTGTCAATGAACCTCCCTGTCCCTCACTAGTTCTGTTCTGCAACTTGCACTTGATCAACACAAAAGTGTCCAAAAAAGGTCCTCCATCAGTCAAGATTAGATAAAATGTTAGGTTACAAAAATTGCTTATATAATTGTTGAAAACCCTCAAAATTAGCCATAACTGTTATCAATTATAATATTGTTATTATAATGTAATTTTGGAATTTGGTCACAGTTTTTATAACTTTTAAATAACTTGTATGTGTTATTCATCAAATGCTTCACCTGCATCTTCTCTCACTCAAGATGTAAAAAATCTGAGAGATGCCATGGATAGTTATGTGATTTTTTTTTGCACAACTTGCAATAAATTCTATGGCTTCTGCATTTTCGAGCCAACCTTCAACGTTAAGGTAGATGTCCATCAGCACACACTTGATGATATCATAAACAGAGGTGTAAAATCCAGGTGCAATAAAGTAAAAGTCCCGTCCGGCAGCTCTTTCCAACCAGTCACTAAACCAGCTGAATTTAATTAACTCAGCTCTACTGCAAGGTAGAGGAGCCTGTTAGTAAAAAGATGTGTTTTAAATGCACAGGTTTATCCAAAGACATGGCAGGACTTCTACTTACTTCTACTTTATACACCTCTGATCACGAAACAGCATTCGCACTTGCAGCAAAAGGAGCTTGCAGGAGGACTCATGCACTTGTCTTTGGTTTGGAATTATTTCAAAGTGTCTCCAGACATTAAATTTGACATTTGACATCATATGACTGTAAAACAGTGGTTGTGCGAGAAGGAACCAAGACGTCGAAACTTGCATCAATCACTGGCATCTTAGCAACTTGAAATAATTTACTTTTTTTTTTTTTTTTTATTTGTTTGTTTGCTTTTTTTTCTAGGAGGTAACTGTCCATATGTTGGCATTGGCTGATGTTGCTTTTGGAAATTAGGAGTTGGACAAAATCAGAATGTCGAATGTAGTCAATATCGAACATCCCTACTGGCATTGTTGCCTTTCATTCAATTATTTCTGGGTAATGGCATCATAGTACATGGATGACAATTACAGGGTGGTGGTTCAAAAAAGATCCTTTCAAACATTTATTTCAAGACTGAAATTTATTGATTTATTTTTGTTTAATTCTGGTTTGATAATGTTACATGTAAACTACGATCATTATGATTTCCAGGTTTGACTGGATCTGCTGTTTTTCTTACACCTGGGAAAGCCCTGAAGGCTTTCGCTACTTTTTCTTGTTGCTCTTCAACTGAAGCAAACAACCATTAGGAGCTTAATGTGGAACAGCATTTCTGCTGGTTAGAAAAGCAGAAACTATACTGAAGCCTTAACTGTCAAGTTTAACCACGTCAAATTATCCACTCAGACTATATTATACTCATAAATAAATGCTTTCAAATATATGATGTTGTGTTGTTTTAAATGTATGAAAGTATAAGAAAGCTGTTGTATTTAATATAAAAAGATAATTGTATCACAAGAACCCGCGAAGATAGTTACTACCAGTGATTATCCTTTAGCTTTTTTTTAACTCGTTCAAAGAAAAAAATTAATTCCCATCCAATAATCAAATGCAATGGCTGTATTATTCCTGCATGTCCATAAAGTAAACATTAAAAGCTAACGTATTTAAATTAGAACAATCTTTTTTTAAATTTGTTTTAAAAACTACAGTAAAACAAATTAAGACTTTTCCATAAAGCAGATGACAGCATTTCCTGAATTCTTTTCGAAATCTTGAAAGCACCTCAAACTCGTCTGTTTTGTTTGCAATCTCCATTGGAAGGGTTGGGAGAAATAGTTTAAATCTCCACCATTTTTCTCCCTGTCTTGTTAATGCTCCTCTTTGCTTCCTCTTCAATTCCTTTCAGATTTGTTATGTTATTTTGCTGATTATCTTGATTTTGGAGGGCTTCATCACTTGATCCTGCTGGTAAACAACTCTTCCGTTGCCATGGAAACCCCTCATAACAAGTTTTGAAAGAGTCCAAAGTACACAGAGAAATCATTTGAGCAGCACAGCCTCTGAACCAGCATGAAAAGATCTTGAAAAATTAACTTGACTGTAATTGACTTCCAAATGATTGTATGATAGGACCTACTACAGTTTGCTGCCACCATGCGGCGCACTTATCCATTAAGAGAAATTATGTAAAAACTCTAAACTTTTTCTAAACAATGGAAATATTTCACTGCTAAATGTTGTCAGCACTGCATTGATAATTAAGCAAACATTTTCCGAAGAAATTGTGGTTCATGTACGATATTTTTTTTCTCTAATAGCCCATAACATTTTTTCCACAACCATTAGGGGAAACTAATTCAAGGTCATCTTTGGAAGTTTTATTTCTAAAACACACAGCTGTTGTGTTGTGCTGTAAAATGGTTGAGTGTACAGGCTGTATTAAATGTCTTTTACAGAACTCTGGCATGTGTTTGAGCACAAGGGTGAGTGTTTGGTCTCCATCGTTTTATCCAATGGAGTGAAAGGCCCACACAAACACATTAAGGTTGCCATTAGTTTCAACTGATCACCTAAGGCAACAGGGGGATGGACAGCTTGGCAGAGTGAGGGCCTTACACAAATATACAGCTGTGCATTTATACATGGTGCTATGTCAGAGGAGTATTCTAAACAGAGGGCTTTTAAACAGGGCAAGAGCAGGGTGAGGCGGGGAGTTTCCAAATGGCTGTAAAAAAAAAAAAGGCCACGGGCAGAGAGCTTTCCATCTTTCTGCTGCAGCGACAAATATGCCTGCACATCTTTTTGCTTTGTCTCCGCAACCTGCTTCGTCAGCGAATGGCTATAGAAATATTTTGGCAGGCTGCTCTTTGTTTTCATTTTCACAAAAGATGTAGTGAGGGAGTGAAAGAGGGAGAAAGAGATGGGCTGGGGGACAGAAGAGAGGGTTGTCGGGTAGGAAAGGTAAGGGGATGTTACCAGAAGTTGCATGAACGTGCAATGAAATAAGGATAAAAAGAAGAGTTACAGGGGGATGGGAAAAACCAAAGGGGTGAGTCAGAGAAAAATAGAAAAAAAGGAGTTTAATAGAAGGAAAGTAGGAAAAGTTTTTTTTAAAGAAAAAGAGGGACAAGGGGATAGATTTAGAATTGGCAAGATTGGAGTGACAAATGGACGATGAGGTTCAAAGTTGAGGGAGGTGGGCAGGTGGAAGTGTAGAGGAGGAGCCTACCGCACCGTTACCCTGCTCCAATCTAAACAGCATGAGGAAGCTGTAAATCAAACTAATGTGACCAAGCTGTAATTCAGACCAGCAGGGCCGGGGTGAGAGTCTGGGTACTGCAAACGGCGGGAGTTTACAAACCACCGCTGCAAGGCTTTAATCAGCGCAATGATCCAAAGATACTGTCTCCCCCAATCAGCAAGCTTCCTGTCAGTCACACACGACTGAATCTGACCAATCAGACTCCAGCGAGGTTCCAGACATGCTGGCTGGGGTTTGGGCTGTGGCCAAACAAGAGAATTACTCATCTAAACTGGGAAGGTGGAATGAGTCTTTAATTCAGGGCACAGAGGAAGGAGGTGATAGATTTGTCAAAGGTTGGACATAAAAGACTGTGGGATCATGTTCTACAATAGCTCATCAGAAACATATGGGAGATGAGAGACACCTGGGAGCTTTAGAGGGAGGCTTAATCATATTCATAAGACCGGAGTTAAAATTTAAGGCACTTGAATAATGTGACAGACTTCATATCTGTTCCAATTTGTTAACAAGACCTCTTACAACTCTAAATCTCTCATTAAAAGCAAGATGAATAAAAACATAACATGTTTTATGATCCAAAGTCTGTCAACTGGCCTCATCAGTCTAATCACAATCACATTTGTTTGCCTCACAATTAAAAAAAGGAAAAAAAAAAAGTGTAATTGATCGATCGCCTCTGTGACCATCAGACTTGATGTTGGTACTCAACCGCCTCCTCAATTACAATTACAACACTCAAGTGGGTGCCTTATCTCTTAAAAATTGCTTACAAAATGATACGAAGAAATAACATCAAACTCTTTAATTGTTAGTTGAACACTTAACTTTCAAAACAGATAAACTTTCCCATCACTGGTTGGCAGAGGCCATCATTTTATACCTGCATTTAATCATTTTATTCAAAGAGGAAGGAGGGCAATGCATTAACTTAAAAGTGAGCTGAAATGCAAATGTAGTCTACTTTATCACCAGTCATTCAAAAAGACCCTTTTAACTCAGCAATCCATAATATTTCAGCTTGGATAATCAGGAAATGGCCACAGCTGAATGGTATAGCAACCATGGAGCAGGATTCTGTACTGGTAGTGCTCTGGTAGTACTACTATGATGTAACTGGCTGGGTTACATACACACAAACGCACGCACGCACACGTACACAAACTGTGCATGTTAAAACCCCATGCAGCATCTCAGCAGCACAGACACTACAGCAGCAGCCAATCAATAAAACCTTGTTACGGTAATTGCAAGATCATAATCTCCATGCCTACTTCTGCTGAATATCCAAACAGTCACTCCATTAGTTGAATTATTCCCCTGTGCAGTTTCTCCATCTTTACCATCCCCCCACTCAGTTTCCTCCTCCTTTTTCTCTTTTCGGTGACATATTTCTCTCAAACAGCAGTTCTGCTAAATTAATTCATAAGTCAGGAAGAAAAGACATCAAAGGAAAACATTGTCAAGGTAAAGTGCTGATGAGGTGTACCGTTTCTTTCACTTTTTTCGTGGAGCTATGAGAAGGCATCTCTTCAGCAAATTATCTTTGATAGTGCTCGATGCACGGTTCTGCTTAGTATTAGCAAGAGAAATCTCACTTCAGGTGAAGGTTTACAACAAATGGATTGAAAACAAAGGTTTTTACTTGGAAGGCAATCTTTTATTACCCAATGTGGCGCTTTCATGCGATCAAACCTCGGCGATGCCACAGCACTTTGTCATTGATGGTTACTCTTTTCTACAATGTTGCCATGACTGGTTTACTTGCCACAGGGGCAGACAAAGAGCTTGTTGATGCCAAGACCAGGGTCAATGGCCTTGTCATTGAATCAGTAACACTTTGTCACTCTGCTGAGGGGGAAGAGAGAGATTGGAAGAAACAATACAGACTAAGCAGAGTCAGAAAACAATGCTCATGGGAACATCGATATGACATTGGCACTGACCCCATTTCCATGTTACTCATTATAAAAAGATACCCAACTATGCACTATTTCATGTGGTTACTTGGCCAGATTACAGAATAAGGCCAAGCTTATGACCTATATGAAAGTGTTTTATGTATATAAAGTCTTTTCATATAGGTGAGCCACATTAAAGACAGCAATTACATGTAGAAACTGAAGTGGGAGTCAGCCAAGCTCTTTCATAGAGTATTAAAGCCAAACCACTGACCCAAATGCATTTAAATGCAGCGGAAGGTAGAGAGAGAATTAGAGAAACAGTGAGAGAATGAGCAAAAGAGGGGGAGTCGGAAAGTAACGGCGAAAAAAAGATAAGTGTAATAATAAAACACAGAGTAGAGAACAGTCAGCTTTGGGCAGTGTGATTTGCTTTTGTTCGAGATGGAATAAGCTGAAAATGTGTTAGCCATGCTTCTATTAGGCGTATTTCTTTAAGAAAACAAAAGGAAAAATAAAAAAAGAAAATTAGTCCTGAAGTTATTTTATCTTTCTGATTTTTTTAGTTTTACAAGTCAATTCTATTGTAAAAGAAGCTAAATCAATACAGAGCATGATTGATTTATACTTATGTATTATGTTTTTGTGTAAACCCATTAAACTAATGAAGCAGAGCTACATGCTGTTAAAAAATATCTTTAAGTGAACATGGCATGGTAACATTAACGGACACATTAACTGAACATAAGCTGTGATTCTGTAACCTCTAGAATTGTGCAAAACATAAATATTGCAATGAACAAACTAGGTGTAATGGAAACACCTACATTTGGAAAAACCTCAAATATTGCTAAAAGGTTTTCATGCTGTCATGACATGATTTTTCAGATGTTTTGATTTAGTAGTACATCGCAAAAGGGTAATGGAAACACTTTTTCCGCATTGACGTATCCCTGGACGTGACGTATCAGGAGTCACGTGCCCAGTTTACAAAGAGAAAAATGGCCAAGAAAGTATTGGATGCTAGTTAAACTTACCTTTTAAAATTTGTTTTACAACTAATCTGCAAACTGAATTTCATTACTGTGCAACTGCAAAGACAAAACAATACATTTCCTTTAAGCAGTGTATGGATTTATAGTACCCATTTGCCTCAGTCAATCAACATGTATGGCAATCTGTTGGGAGGATACTTTTCCAGTGTGAATGCATGAAACGTTGTACTTAAAATCAGAGTGTGATGCAGAATTGCAAAAATAAAACAACAACAACAACAACAAAACAGAGGTGCACATTTTTCTATTTCTTCCATTTTTGTGTTTTGTTGTCAGAGTGTGTGTCCACCCTTAAGGCCTCCCTGATTCTAGCTGTCAGAGGGAAGGAGAGGCTAAACTTGGTGAAGCGGAGAATAGAGCAAGGCACATGTCAAATATGAGGGGATCTTGAGTAAACAAAGTATAACACGGAGCAAAGCGAAATCGTCTCTCATCCATCACAGCCTTTCACGCTATTTCTCCCTCTATCTGTCTCTCTTGCTTTCCTGAACCCTACTTTCCTTTCTCCCACTAAATGTTGTGTCCATCTACAGCGCCATATCTGTAATGTTTCATCTGTCCATCAGTTATACAGGGACAAAAAAAAAAAAACTGTGAACATCAGAATGACTTGTAATTGGCCAATCAGCACTTCAGTCCAGCTGCATGCACTGAATCAAAATGGTCGATAATAGCTGTTGTTCTTGGGATTTTATTCACAGCTCAATATCTGCATGAAGTGCTGTCAGAAAGCAGCCAGATCTCAATGAAAATCACTTTGTGGCAGATACATTTGCTGTCACAAGCATTTAAGTAACTATACTTGCAGAATAAGGCCACATTTGCAGCTCTGCGTCTCATTCTGGGCTGCGAGCCACATTTTTAACAAACCAAGGCATTAAGAATTTTAAAGAAACATGAAGTGCAACAGAAACACACATTCGCTGTAGCCCATGGGTTGGTTTTTAATAATTGTAATTGACAGGGACAAATTCCCTGCTCCCCTGTGTATGTCAGATGGGTTTATTCCCAACTCCACAAATCCCCCTGTCCAAACACAACCATATGGTCTTCCAGTTGTTCACTCCCAGCTGTGCTACAGTATTTGGCAGGGTTGTAATGCACTGTAGTACTCGCTCTCCATTCAGACTTAACAAATCCTTTGCTGTGAGGCCAAAACATTTTGCATGTTGGCTTTTACTGGAGCAAAAATGGTGTGAGGAAAATGTCACAGCTGGAATAAAGTGGATTAAAATTTTATGATGACAGAGTTATTTTAATGGTTCATTCTCTGAGAGAAGTTCCCAGTGCCTTTTTTTTTTTTTTTGTGGCATTTGGATATTTTTGGCTGATTAAAGGTCTCTGGTTTCAATCTATCAAATCAAACTTTATCTGTAAGGCACTTTTCATAAAAATGCTTACATCCAGCTTCTGTCTCTTTAACAGAAACAATGAAAAAGCACTACTGGTGACTAAACATGTGGATAACCATCTATAAAACAAGAATAACATTTTGATTAATATTCATTCATTCATTCATTTTCCGCTTATTCCAATTCAGGGTCGCGGGGAAGCTGGAGCCTATCCCAGCTGGCTTTGGGCGACAGGCAGGGCACACCCTGGACAGCTCACCAGTCCATTGCAGGGCCACACAGAGAGACGAACAACCACTCACGCTCACACTCATTCCTAGAGTGGCCAATTAACCTATCATGCATGTCTTTGGACGGTGGGAGGAAGCCGAGTACCCGGAGAGAACCCACGCATACACGGGGAGAACATGCAAACTCCACACAGAAAGGCCACTCTCCAAGCCTTTTTTTAAAAGGTTACTAAGTTTTTATAATATTGTTATTGCATGTTTGGTTTTATTCCTTTTTAACTAGCAAGGTGTAACAGTGATACTGTATTATCCATAATATTAACTACAATTGTAGGTTTACTGTATATTTTCAGTAAACTTGAAATAAATTTAAACTAAGGCTGGCGTGATTAAATTTAAATACTTGTCGTAAGAATAGAAAAGTTACTTTTTAACATATATATATATATATATATATATATATATATATATTTTTTTTTTTTTTTATACTTTCACAATTACTGCTCATCTGTGTAATATTATATTAAATAACAAATGTAATATAGGTTCAACTGACCCAATTAAACTGAGACAATGCTCTATTTGATGAACTCTGGGACAACACATTAACATTAACTCTGAAAGTTAATGCTGTCTCAACCATAAGTAATTTATCTCTGTGTATTTATCTTATGCAAACATTTCTTTGGAAAAAAAAATAATAAAACGTAACTTCATTTATTCTCTAACTGTAAAAGTCTGATAAGATTTTCATGCTTTTACTTTGAGCTGATGTCACATATTGCTGATGTTGCTCTCAGGAACAAGAAGTTATCACTCACCCTAACAAGAATAAACTGTGGGAGAAGAAAAATTACTCCGCACCAGTTCAGTAAACAGTCATGAGGAATGGATGAAATAAGAGGAAAAGCAATTTTGAGCTCACCTGGTTTGGTGGGAGGAACTCGTGGTTGTTTTCATTCATGTACATGTTGTCACCATCAAACTGAAAGAGGGAGATAAATGACAAAAACAGTGAGGCAGATTACAGAGACAGCAAATTTCAGTCAGGCAGTGGAGATCCAGAAACGGTGTAACACAGCAGTGTAATGACTGCAAGTCCTCGGCTTATAGACCTCAATGCTCTGGTGGATGTCAGTAATTACAGTTCATTAGAGACATGTATAATTAGGCCCTGTCAACGCTTGTGTAACTCAGACTCTCCGTCTCAGCTTGCCCACAGTGTGCAAGTGTGTGCGCAAGTGCTCACACACCTAACTGTTGCGATTGCGACAAAGCGACAAAGGCACAACAGAGTGATAATCACAACACTGGGAGCTCAATGTTGGCTCCTGTGGATGTCTAGTTAGTAAGTCAGCCAGTTGGCCAGTCACTCAATCTTTTCCAGCATGGATGGAAAAAGTGCGCACTAGAGATGCATAATATTGGTGAAATCTATGATATCCTATCGCCACTGAAAACACATGATTTGCAAAGAATGACACACTTCACTATATGTTGTTAATGTCAGTTGTAAAAGTTGTATAAGTGGTGCCTTTCACCACTATATCTGCACATGCAGGTTATTATAGAATATGGAAAAAGCAGAACCTTCCCAAACTGGCATGCAACCCAAATTAATATACCATATATACCTAAATTTCAAGCGAATTTATTGTTGTCTTTGCAATGCTGACATTGCTCTTGTTGATATTACAGTAACAGTAAGCTTTCAATAAATTTTGCAACATTGCTGTATCTTTCTGCCTTTAAGGATAGGAGCGATGGACTGTCTTTTAGTCAGTGATAAAATCTTTCACAGATGTACGATGTGCCTAGAAGACCTATCCTCATGTCTTGGATGCTTCCTTAACATTTTTCTTTAGGACTACATAAGTCATGTTTTACTTTTGACATTAGCTTAACTTGAGTGTTGTGTAAGCAAATGTAGGGATTCTAATAAAAAAAAAAAAAAAAGGATTTTAAGTAAGGTAAATACTCTATTTATCATTCGTTAACATAGTCACGTTAACACTGCTGATGTCAGGCGTCTCTTTGCTAAACACACAGACTGTCGACTTGTGTATGGACTTACAGGCAAACCTTGTGTTTGCAGTTTGCAAGAATGGCTACAAATTCACACTTACTTTCCATGTTAGACAGATAATCAAAAATTTTTTCTGTTAAAATAGTACTTTTTAAAGCAGTAGGAGGTCACTTTTTGATGCTTTTTTTCCCTCTTATGTGTGCTGTACTGTCACAGATTAACCGTTTTTCCCGATATGAAGCTGTTAGTAAAACCTCCAAAGACTTGTCTGTCAGATTAGACAAAGCACATGCAAGCATGTGAAAAAGTTTTTTAAAAAAAGATGAAAACTGCTTAAATTTTAGCTTGCCAAACCAACTGTTTTGCACCAAGCCAATTACTTTAACTAATCCGAATCATGGCTAATAAATCACAAACTGACAAATTACCATCCCTCCCAACCAGCCGCCCAGCTAGTGATAAACCAGACAGACTCAGAGATGTGGGAACAATCTTTAGCTCTTTTTGCACTTTGTCAAGGTAACAAGAAGATGACAACCCTGCAATTTTACAGCACAGAAACACCAAGTTTAAAAAGCCTAAAGTGAAGGCAAAAGCTAGAAGTAAAGGTGACAGTTTGAGGATATGGCGAGAGGATGAGAAAGACAAGGAGCTAATGGTGAGAATGACAGCAATCCTGTGTAAGTAGGAGGTCAAGCAGGAGAAATACTGCAGGTGTGTGTCAGGGGGGGGGGGGTGAAAGAGAGAAATAATAACAGAACGAACACAGAGACCATGAATGAAAAAAATGCAGAGGAGGAGAGCAGAATGACTGTTGCAGAAGTCTTGGCAATCGAGCCCGTGGTTGTTCTGGCTGTAGTGATTAACACTGGGGTCACAGCCGGAGGCCACAACTTGAAAGATACAGACACAGCACACTCCCAGAGGCTTTGCCTGCCTCTCTGTCTGATTCCATTTGGCACCAAGCATTTATGAGAAAACAAAACACACCTTAAGACAGCTGGTAGCAGCTGAGATGAATTACTGTGGATACTGTGGAATAAAATAATGGGATGGAGATCTGCCTACAGGAAGTTGCTGAAGGTTTTTTTTTTCCTTAAGCTTTGCTAAGAAGTGAAAAAGGACTAGTCTTTTCAAATGATGTGTTTTATTGTATGTCATGGGCCACAAGTTCCAGCAATTAAGCTGTTGTATCAGTTAGAATTATTTGCATGATTATTTCATTATTCTTGCCATTTATGAGGCTTCCATTGCACTTTTGAGCGGTAAACAAACTGCAGTTCAAAGTAATTAGTTTAAACATTATTCAGTTTGAGGCCAAGCATATCATTCAGCCTCTGATGGGACTGTTAGTCGTGGTGTAATGACATCTGTTTGATAGCACTATTAGCTAGCTGGAGCTACAACCATTGTGCTCTGCAACATAAATGAAATTTCCTTCTTTTATTGCTTTGTGAAAATGATTTTACATTCTGCCTAATCACACTTTGCAAGATGTGATAGTATCTAGGAAAAGGGTATTTTCACACCTACGGATCTCAAAAAGGAAAACAGTTGTAAAAATGTTAAAGAGCAAATTGTGGTGCAATGTGTGTATGCAGCTGTGCTGCTGCACAATGGGAGAGAAGCACTGAGGAAAGACTTAATACAATAAAAAGCATCTAAATTGAGAGGAAAGGTAAAATTAACAATTCCCTGGCACTTGTATGGTTGGCCAATCATCAGCTCAGCTACTGTACAGATGCAGCAGCAGTAGAAGTGATCCAGGCTAACACCTGGGCCAGTTTTAGTTTACCAGTTAGACTCTAAAACTATAGACTGTTAAAGGAAATCATTTTACCATGTTTTTTTTTTATTATTATTATTATTAATTTCATTGCCCTGGCAATCTGTCCAGGGTGTACCCTGCCTCTTGTCTGCTAATTGCTTGGATAGACTACAGTCCTCCCTGTGACCCTTAACTGGACTAAGTGGTATAGAAAATGCACAAATTAATGAATTAATAACTTCATTGCCTAGGATAGGATAACAATGCCACACATGCCTGTTCATCAAATTAATAGGTAGGTGATAAGCTTTGGTTGTACCTAAGCAGATTATGAGCAGAGGGACATGTTTTTTTTAATGGCTGGATATTTACAGCAGGTACATTTAAGCTGCAATGCTGCATTCAGAAAAAAAACAAGAAGTTGTGTTTTTGTTAGTAAACTTGTAAATATTAATTTGCCAATTACACTGACTTCCCGGTGCAGTGCTGACCTTTGATGCAGAACCTCAAGTTAAACTTATTACTGCTGCATTAAAATGATGTCTATAATGTTAATGGTCACTTTGTAAAAAGAAAGTATTTAAGCTCTAGCGTTAATCATTTTCTGACCCCCAACCAAATAGCTTCTTATTCTAACACTAGTCAAGTAATGTTACTGCCTCAACCTAATCAGGAAGTGAGAAAAACCTCAAATGCATCGATCGGAGCTGGAAAATGAAGCAAGTAGATCTCATTTTGTGGTTCTCAAAGATGTTTCACTTCTCATGTGAAAAAAACGCTTCACAAAAAGTCTTTCAAACTAGTTAGTGGGGAGATTCCCATTCACAGTTAGGCTGTTCTAAGGTCAAACTGGTTTGGCCTGACAACACTGCATGTGTGAATGGATGAAGATCAGATTTATTCAGAAAGGCATCTTCAGCTAAAGTTATAACAACTTTTGAGCAGTGATCAAGAGTGGATGAATCCCAGAAAATATGGTCCAGTAACCTTTCCAAGCACCTAAAAATAACTGTATGCTTGAGAACCATCACTAATGTATAACTTGTGCATGTCTCAAAACTGGAAAAACAGGTGTTATATGGCAGTAATGAACGTGCATATGACTTTCAATGTTGTAAGTGAATGATTGAAAGCTCTGCAAATAATGTGCCATCTAAGTGTTTAAAAATGCTTAAATGAGTTGTATTTCCCTTCGGCTGCTTGTAGAGGTTGTACTTTACAGAATGCTGTTATGGGTCATATCTAAATGGTATGAAAGCATGACCCACATGTTTGTTTCAAAAGGCAGGCTTGCTGCTTGCTGTATATTTTTATATTTGTTAGTGAATTAAATTTGAGGATATGTAACAGTGAAGCGCCCTGGAAGGCTCTAAATTTGAATCTATTTCTACGTACAGCATGAATAATGCTTTGTAAAGACTTTAACAGACCTGTGGGATGAATTTAATAATGGTGAAATAGGAAAAAGAAGAAACGGTCAAAGATGAGAGCTAGCAATGCCAAATATTTGATTATGCTGTGCATTAATGTGCAACAAATCAACGGCCGGACTTGAGCCAGAAAAAGAATTCACGATTTCAACCAGAAATATAATACTGAAGGCAGGTATCAAAACATAAAAAGATGTGCATATAAAATCTGAGTACCTAATTATCTTGCTCCAGCTATTTAAATCTCTTAACATACAAGCAGTTTCCATATAAGAAGACGGAGTTTTGCATGAGAAGGGCAAGTATGCCGTGTCTCTCCGTGTTTGCTTTCCTGAGGCTTTGAGGCCATTAATCATAGTGGTCAAATCTACAACAAAACAATTGAGCAAAGGAAAACACGGACAAGGGAAGTAGGTGGGGAGGAGGGAGTGAAGGTGAGAGCATGAAAAGCTACAGTGAGATGGAGAAGATGGTGAAGGAAGGAAAGTGAGAAATTCTTAAGATGGATTGAGGCCTGAGAAGGAAAAGGGATGACCGAGGCCTGCACAGCTGACGCACTTGACATCAGACTCCAGTTTGAATAGCAGAAATGCAAACAGATGAGAGGAGAGAGTTAGAGAGAGGGAGAGAGAACAGGATGGAGAAAATAAAGAGGGAGAGGTGCTATAAATAACCTTGTGTTTGCGTAAAGCCAAACCAATGTCAGTTTGATGCAGGAAGTGCACACAGTCATTGAGGTTATAAAACAGTTGACAGGAACGCAGCATATCAGAAAGCATTTTCTACAGACTTTAAACCTAATCTTACTATTTTATTTTTTTATAGAAAAACACGTTTTTTTTTTAAGTAAATAAGAATCACAATGAAAAATGACAGTGAATGTAACTAGGTTAGTTTACTGCTTAAGCT
Source organism: Telmatherina bonti (assembly GCF_933228915.1). NCBI lineage: Eukaryota > Metazoa > Chordata > Actinopteri > Atheriniformes > Telmatherinidae > Telmatherina > Telmatherina bonti. The sequence continues at coordinate 24,540,054 of NC_136624.1, forward strand.
TAATGCATCAGATCTATATTGTGCTGCATGCTATGATATAATGACACTTGAACATGTGAACAAAACGTAGTCAAACAAATGAAGATATTAAGATTAAAATATTGTTGTGAAAATTGTATTGTAACGAATGGAGGAAATATTAATGTTAAATAACATTTTAAATAACACGACATGTGCCGATTCATTCACATTTTTATTTAAAATAACAACGGCAGCACACTGATGGCTCGGAAGCAGCAAAGCAGGACAACATCATAATAGTGCCACCACCATGTTTCACATTCGGTACAAGGCTGTTACATTTGTTTGTTGCAGTATTTCCCTTTATTCTTTAAACTGCAGAGAATCGATGATACTTATTTTGGGGAATACTTGCTTTTACTCCGCAGACTTCCAGTGTTTTGACAGTAAACACATGAACATTAGCCAATGCAAGAAAGGCCTTTAGTTGTTTAGAAGTCACCCTGAGTGCTTTATGAGCTTCCACACTATTGCATTTCTTGCACTTTGAGTGATGTTTACTGGTCGATCACTCTTGGGGTGTTTATCAATGTTCTTTAAATCCATTCATTAGGCCGCATTCTGGTTGACTGGGGGAGTCCAAATTCTTTTGAGATGGTTTTGTAACCTATTCCAGACTGATGAGCTTTTAACATGATACATCAACATGTGTAGTGGAGCTCAGACTTTGATAGATCCTGTTCTTTAGATCAGGCCGCCCACTCGCACCTGTTTGTCATCTCAATTGATTGAAAACGTCTGACTCTAATTTCCTCTTCAAATGAGCTGCTTACCCTGGTGGTTGAGTTCCTTTTACTAGTCAGATATATTCATTATGGTTTTTTCATGCAATACAGGATCAGTTCTCTTTTTTTTTTTTTTTTTTTTTTTTTTTTGCTGAATTGACTTCTCGTCTACTTTTTTTTATGTTTGTAGGAGGTTTACATAACATATTTGAGGAGCACAGAAATTGCAAAGGCAGCATAACTGTATGACAGTATAAAAAATAGATCCAATTAAATTTACAAACTCACAGATGAGCAAAAAATATCAGCATGACTGATCATTTTTAATCAACCACAAACAAACTGCCTTCGTTGTGTTTCATTCCTCTCTGAAAGGTTTGGTTCATGAAAATGACTTATAAATATCTCGGCTTTTGCTGAATTAATTCCATTGTTATTGTTTGTAGGATGTAGGATGGTTTCTAATATTATGGTCTACATTTTTTCTTCTTGCCACATTACTTAAGAGCATGTTGCTTTGAAAGAAAATCAAACAAACCAGCCATGTACTTGTAAGACTGAAAATCTGTTTTTCTTTTTTTATAATGATCCAAAACAAAACGTATGCCTTCCCACCACTACTGAGTCCTAATTGCAGATCGTTGCTCTCTATAATGTGTGCAATCTCGAATGACTGAGATGAATAAGACATGTATTTAAAGTGGATCAGTTAAATCTGATCAATGCATAATCGACTCCAAAAAGGTTTTCAGATTAGCTTTGTGCCGATTCTAGATTCCCGCTGCACTCCAGCAGTTGCTTTGCATTCTGCGCCACAGCTAACCCGCATTGATCTGAAGGTGAGGGTTTTCTCATAATGTGGCTGTGAATCCAGCTGTGCTTTACTGTATGAACTGACTACCAAATCACAGAGTCTAGCCGCAGCCAGAGTCGTTTCAGATTTAAAGAAGGATGAGGCAGGAGAGATGTGAGGGGGGGGGGGACTTAACCCTCCTTCTTGGAATCTTTTCATGGTAACAGCATGCGCCTCCCAAGTTTTTTTTCAGCCCAGCGTAACTAATCGCATGTCAGTCAATGTGCCGATGGAAAGCGGCAGCAGTCAAAATACCTGTGTCAGGACTGTGGTCATTAGAGCATTCAATGACTCACTGGCAGGCACATAGACAGAAAGAGACAAGAACACACACACGCGTATAACCAAAGCATAGAAAACATGGGGGGCAGTTCGCTATTAAGTAGATATGGATTTCAGGGCAGCAATATATCTGCTGCTGCATGTGTATTTTTCCTTTATGTGTCCCTAACACGCATGCATTTTTGCACTCTTTATTCACACAACTAGAGTATGCGTGCATTATGTTTTATACTCTGGATGTGTTCATACTGCAAACTGGCCCTACATGCTTGTTTAATGTATCCTGTCAAATAACACACACATCGATCCCAGTGTGATAAAGATAACAAAGTTAGACCTTCTATAATATTTATTTTCCCATAACAGACCTCTCTGCCACGCCCGGTCATATAACTCCATGCAGATAAAATATGGTCTTCATTACCTTTAAACCTCAACACACAGAAACCAGTGAGAAGAAACAGAATTGCCCTTTTTTTCTCAGCTGAAAAAGCACAAAATGCACCAGAGCAGGTGATTTTTTTTTCTTTTTCTTTTCATTACCATGACAAATACAGCAAAACAGCAAGGAGAAATGAAAAGAGAAAGCTAGGGAGAGGGAGAGACATACAATGTCAGACAGAAAGAGACAGACAAGACAAAAACACCAAAATGTGTGAAAAGGAATGAAAAAAAAAAACAAACCATCAGCTCAATTTGTGCTTGACTGTAAGCTGCGAGCGGAAAGGAGAAATAAAGTAAGGCATTTAGCTGGGGATCATGTTAAGCCATGCAAGTGAATGAGTCCCAAGGGAAGAGTATTCTCTCTATTGCTTATGATGGACTTAATTGCCTCTATCAGTGTTCAGATACAAGATTCATCTTAGGTTTATTGCTCAGCTTTATGGTCTTGTCAATCACTCTGAGGAGTTTCAAGAGACAGGCCACTCCTCAAATAGCACCTGAAGACAATGTAGTAACAGATTACAAAGCAACAAGGGAAAAGGAGAAAAATGGGGAAAAGTCATGTTAATAGTTAGAGAATGAGAGAATGCTGCAGGAATGCCGGATGAATAGATGTGGTATGTAAACGAGCAGGCAATGCAGAATCGTTTCAATGGCATGCTGGGTGGATTACTCTTGGGTTTCTGGGTTGTTCAAAATGTATGGTTCATCAGGCTAAAGGCACACACATCTCCCCTCACCTCTGACCCCGAAAGCTCTGGGTAGGTGTAGTGTTTCAGATGGCCACACAATCATACCATTGTGCTTCTGTTAACACAATGAAAACAAAGCTAACACATGGCTGACATTCAGCTCTCCCCACTCTGCCTAACCTTGACTTTCAACATAAATCGGGTGGAAGACGGACACAATAATATGTTTCTGAGCAATAAGATATCAAACACTAGCTAAGAAAAATGAAAAAAGAAATTCTGCATGAGCCGAATTATCAAGAATATTTATCAAAGCTTAACAGGCTTCAGTCACAGCATCACACTGGCAATTTATTTCATTTCTTTAAGATATGATCCTGATCTCTGAAAACATGATGCTTCTCATGACATGCTAGCCTGAGAACTAAGTCTGCTTGTTCCATTAAATCTATTAAATCCACTCACATTATATCATAGTGCTTACAACACAATAGGAGCCTTTCAATTGCAGTCCCAGAGGAAGCCAACAAAGGGCCCTCTCTTTCAGGGACAAGTCAAGTAATTCAGAAAAAGCTAAACACAATTTTTCTGTGTGTGGGTTTTCCACCAGACCTTCAAGTCGTAATCTCACCAAGGCAAGAGAATCGACAGTAAGAATAGAGGATGAGACCATAAAAAAGCAGAGTAATAAGATACCTGGTTTTACTGTACTCAGAACTGTCTGATTTAAAATAACACAGGGACCGGTGGGGAAGTGTGCATGCGTCCCTATGCCACTTAAAATGAAAAAAACACAGAAATAGAAAAATGCTCACAGTATCACAGAGAAAACAAAGGCTGATGTTCCTCTGCTGCCCAGTATGTGTCCTGCTGTTTCACCACAGAGATGATCATTTTATCTGTGTTTTCTCTCTGACTTATCACCACCACCACCACACACTAAATATTTAATGAATCTGACACCCTCCACATTAGAATTTGAAATATAATTTGAATCCCAAGGCTTTTTTTCTTTTTAAATGGTTTTCTTTAAGGTGCACAAACGATACTGTTGAGTTAAAGAAAATTATGTAGTCATGGCATAAGATATGCCATGACTACATAAAAGATATGATTTAGATTTGGCAACTGGAACAGCTGGCCACAAATATTTTATTTTATGATTTAGTATGATTTTTATGATGTTAGTATTTCAGTCAAAAAAAAAAAAAAAAAAAATCAATGTATTTGGCCCAGAAAGGACGGTCGACAACATTTGAAGTTGTACCAAAGGTGTTCTCAAATACACCTTACCACTCAGAAAAGGCTAATTAGCCTTATTTATCATTAATATTGAACATCCAGCATCGGCATGTAATGCTGGTAAGCCAGCAAACAATGTAAATAAGATAAAACGTGCTTATAGTAGATATATGCTACGGTGTGCTATATTCTCACAGTCAAATAAAACCAAAAAGAACACATTTGTTATTATTGTTATTAGTAGTAGTAGTTGTTGTAATAGTTGAAGTAGAAGTACAGTAGAATTACACTGAATCTGAAGTTGAGCTCAGTATATAAAATAAATGCATTCAGCTTCAGTTTTTTTTTTACTTTTTTTCAATTTTTTTATGAAAATCACTGAATCTAAAGATTTCACTAAAATAGGCCAAAACTAAGGTGAAAGCTAAACTTTAATTCCAATATGCAGAGTAACTGTAAGCATGAAATTTAACAGACAAGTCTAGGTATGAGTGTGAGGTAAAAAATTCTATCGACCTAAGCCATAGAGTTTGGAGTTGGAGCAGGGAACGAAACCAGGTTTTAGCTGCCTTCTCTTAAATAACTTACTTTAAAGAAGGAAGATTGAGCTGAATGATTTCAAATGCTACTTGTAGCTTTCAAATGGCCTCAGCAGGTGAAAAATTGATAAGAATACAGGTGTATATTTCGTATAGCAGCTCAGAAAGTGTGTTTGTATGTTCCCCACTGCCCCGACTTTACAGACCACCACAGCACGACACTGCAACACTCCGCACAATTCCCGCACAGGCGCTGAGGGAGCACCAGAAATGGCTACCTGGTCTGTAGACAACACTGTGTACTCACATCCGTTTGACTGTAACAGAAGCCCATAAACATCTAAAATGGACACCACAAGGCAGCACTTGCAATCCCCTGCAACTGACATGGCAGTCGGTGCAGTCATCACTATGGTTACCTAACAAATAGAGGAGAACTTTGTTGCAGGAGGGAAAACTGTCTAACATGTGGCTTTCATTGTCCAACCCAAACCAAGACGTTGCCATAAGTCAAAAAAGAATATTTTTGTGCTGAAACTCAACCAAATAATCAGAAGAATTAAAGTTTTGTAGACTTAATTTCTCCACTGTCAGTTTGATAAAAATCCGTGTCCTCCACATTGAAGAGTGACACTAAAGAGATGCTAAAACTGAAAATGAGAACACTGAAACTCACACCACACCTCGTTTTAAATGTTCACTGATTTGTGAAGACTGTAATAACAATATAATAGCAAATTATTCAGCACAAATGATACCTCTCCAGTTTTACAGTAACCTTGTAAACTTATTTGTTTAAAAGTGAGCAAGCATGAGCCCAGCACTTTCTAAATTTCAAGCATGCTATAGCTAGACTAATATGAAAGATGTCATGGCAGCATTTTCTTTAGTAATGTTTATGTTTCTATGTAAATATGAAATCCGGATTCTCTCAAAACGTTTAGCTTGGACAATGAGTTTGTGCGTTCAAATATGCTCTTGGTAAAAACAAAAAAAAAACAAAAAAAACACAAGATACTGATTAACAAACTGCTCAGCCTTTATATTTTGCAGGCCATAATATTAATGACTTCCTGCATTCAAATCACAGCGAAGCATAACTTCAGCTGTCCAAGAAACCAACCTGCTAAGGACAAGTCATTTAAAAACACACAATGTTGCACCAGAAAGGGAAAATAAATCCCTGTTTTTGTTTTTTGGGCACTCACCATGTATTTAAATCTAAATGCAGTATCCAGCGATGTCTTCTTCTGTCAATATGACTCAAAATAATTCAGTGTTCTTTCATTCGCTGCCATGCCGACTCCACATCCAGCCTCTGCCACAAGCGCTCGGGCAGAATTTTCTATTACCAATCTAATTGCACATTCCACCCTGACAAGAGCTCATTAAACCTTAATTATACACATGTTGTTTTCTACAAACATCTCCATTTGGGTCTCTCTGCCTTGTAATTGTTCAGTAGGGACAAGCAGTTGAGATTTTGCAGACTGAGAGTGAATGAGAGAGTGAGGGAAGAAAACAGAATGGGAGAAAGAAAGAACAGAAGGAAAAAAAAATACCAAAGAGAAAGAGGGGAGTGTCTGGAAGTAGGTCATGCTTCTCCATAAACAAGGCATGGTTTCTAAAATAATATACCCATCCAGTGGAAGTAATGCCAAACAACTGAGCGAATGTGGGGCTCATGTAATATTTACAGAGCACTAATACATAGATGGCAGCCCCCCCCCCCCCCCCCCCCCCCCCCCCCACCCACCCAACCCAAACCCTCCCCTACAAAGCCAGAGGTTTTTTTTCTTCCTTTTCATTTTTTTATCTGCTTTTGCCATTTGAATTTCACAGAAAGCCAACATCAGACACGGAGGGGGACGAGTGTGTGTGTTAAGATGTAAAGTTTCCTGAACTTTTTTTTTCCACTTGTTTTCTGCTTCTCCCCTCAACTACCACCACCTTCCACATCATTCTCTCTACATTGGCGGTAGCTGGGATACATATGTTACATTTCAGAAAAGAGCAGAGTGGGCTTTAGCCCAAACTCTTTGAGGCATGGATGATGACATTACTGTGGGGAATCTGCCTTTTAAGGACTTTAAACTCCAGCTGGTGCTGTTAGGTCACAAAGCACTTGTTTGACACTGAGCCACCCAGCTTGATGCTTCTGGGTTCAAGACTAACTGGCTTCATTGGCCACACCAGGACGGGCTTTCTGGACTTTTGACAGCAGCTGGCAAAAGGACTGCAAGAGGGGAAAAGGTGTCACTTCAGCATATTCGTGAATAGTAGTCTATGCATCCATTCTCCTTTACCTGTTCTATCCTATTAAGCATTTAATGAAGCTGGGAAGTCTATCCCAGCTGCACTGAGTTGGCAGCAGAGTACACCTGGTTACATGTTGTAAGTCCAACATAGAGAGTAATTAAGAAAGAACATTTAAAGGGGTCCTGTTATGGTATTTGGAGTTTTCTGAGCTTTCTACAGTGTTACAGTGTTGAATCCTCATCAGACATGTGAACGGTGCAGTTTTTTTTTATCACCTAAACGCATGTTTGAGTTTGAGTTTGAGTTCCAGCACTCTCTCTGTTCGCTTTCCATGGCGACAAAAACGCGTCATTTTAGAGAGTTTTTTCTACATCGAAATCCTTGTGACATCCCGGGGGATAAGGTTCGGTGATTGGTTACCTTCTACTGGTTAACAAGGGCATGTACAAATACATCAGGTGGGTGGAAAACGTCAGATAAAGTTATTTCTAACGATGGCTGGTGAGTTTACCAAAGAGTGACATCCTGCTGCATTCGTTGCTGTGGGTTGCTGTTTTCCACTTTGTTTTCAGGCTCTGATTCAGATTCCAACATGTAGGGCTGTATGCTATGTGTTGACATTGTATTTTGTTTTTTATTGAGTTCATATTAGCCTAATCCTTCTGTTTATGAGATGTTACAATGACAGTGAAAGCTGTTGCGGTGCGCGCTCCCGATGTAGTGCAGTGGCAGCTGACCAATCAGTGGCAACTTATATCTGGCAGGAGGCGGGGCTTAATGCCGAAGAGTCTCAATCCACTCGTTTTGCCCACAGGCTGATCTGACAGCCTACGGAGAGGGTCAGTCTGAAGTAAATAAAGCGATTTGTGACAATAACTCCATCAATCCCAGCCCTTCTGGTCTCAGAAATAAAAATAAATCAGCTTGAAATGCACATAATAGTTCCACTTTAACTGATTTGTTTAAGAATGCATGCAAACATACACTTCAAGTGTTACTTTAGAGTAATAACCCAACATGCATCTTTTTTGTACATCGGGAGGAAGCAGCAGTATGCGGACAAAACACAAGTGGAGTCCTACAAGAAAAATGCTATGTGGGCATTCGTTTGATAGGCAGGATGTTTCCACCACTTGATTTGGTTTACGACTGCAACATGCTTACCAACAACAGAAAGCATCGACTCGGTCCAACCTCTGCAAGGTATTTCTTTTACTCAACAATCATTACTATTGCTGAAGGAAACATTCCAGGAAATTTTCTCCAATTACTATAAAAAAAAAATTATTGCATGTCTGTTTACACTCAAGTATACTGAGATGTGGATTTAATTCACTTCAATTCAGCCAAAAAGAGCTGTTATCATTTTGATCAGAAGATTTACTCTCCAAACATCAGTGAGCAGCTGACTCTAACCTTCAATTTGCACAGCTGTTAATTTTTTTTATATATATATATAAAATATGAATAAATATATCCTTATGATAGATGGACTAGAAACTGGCGGAAGCTCAACTTTGCCTTTTATATTGTAGGATTTCAACTTGATTTAACAAATTTCCATTGTTTTCCAGGTTATATATGACTTGAAGTATGTTGTAGAAAGAATTAAAATAATGCTGGCAGACATGTCACAAATTCACTTGAGAAGATGTGCTGCCTTTGTCCGGTTTACATACAAATATCAGTGTTTGGTTAGTCACTGTTGTGTTTTTACCATTGATATATGCATACTCTCAGCCCTTAAAACAAGCTGAAATTGTTGCATTCTGTATTCACATCTGTAATGCCTCAAAATCAGATGCTTTTGTCAGTCTGTGTCATGAAATGAGATGTCTTTCACATAGGGTACAGTGTCAGTGCCACTTAGCACCCAAAGAGCAATAAGTGTCCACATTGAGCCTCTCAGTCATCGCTACGGAAACTTCTCAGCCTGTCACTGTTGACACACACTGCATGCATCATTGATACCCACCCAGCAGCAGGAAATAAATAGCCTGCCATCAGATTACCCATGTTTCACAATATTCAATATTCCAATTAGCTTTGTTGTCTTTTTATTTTTTTTTTCGGCAGGCTCTCGTGTTCTCTGTTTTATTTTCAACCGGGTGATTAAAATATTCCATTCTTATGGTGCAGCATCACTCTTTTCTCTAACATCAAACAGATTCACTGTACACTGTGATGTGAGCCATGTCAAGAGAAACAAACATGACATATACAACAGTAAAGTGAGTCATTCTTATTATCCTACTAAAACTAAATCAGGAAGACACTAATTACAACAACCTGCGCCTGATCCTGGCTGATTTACGTCTGCTCTCTGGCTTTCTGTATATGCATAAAATCTGCGTGTGTGTGTGTGTGTGTGTGTTTGTGTATGTCTGTGTGTGTATGTGTGCATGCGTCTGTCACATTTTTCTCCTGCTGCTGCCTTAATAGGCAGTCTTTTAGATATTCGCTACAGAATAGCGTTCATGCAATATTAATATCTCACCAAAATATGGAAGACAGAGCCCCCACTCCATCTTTCACTCCCTACATAATTGACTATGCAAGGCTCCAAATCAGCTTGGAGAAAAAGACACAGAGAGACAAAGCAGCAGAGAGAGTGAGAGATGTAGAAACCAGTCCTGAAATTATACTGTCATCTCTGTGTGACTGCAGATTGTGAACCCTCACCCTCTGTATGTACCACTGTCAACGCAGCAGAGCTAAACAACAACAACACCCAGAGCTGTAGCTCAAACAGTTTGACTTCATAAAAGAATCCAAGCTGAACTTAAACAACCCTAACTCAACCAGATTAAGCAATTGTTGTGCCTCGCACCCAGTGGATAAGGTCATTTGTAATCGTGTAGATTACTGTTACCTGACACTGATTTTAGCAGAATTAACCAACCGTGAAAATGTGTCATCTGGAGCTATTGGCACTATGCATGAACATTTTACGAGTGATTTATCATTCTATCCATCCTTCCATATACACCTGAACATACAGTATGAATCCACAAACACAAGCAGACTCCTCACACAACATATTTCCCTTTCAATGGTTCCACACTACTCTACTCATACAATGTACTTAGCTTTGACACACAAAATAAAGTAACACCAAATGAAGAGTAACACCAAAGAAAATATATCAAGCATTTTCTAATTGATGGTAATATTTTTTTACTTTGACAATTGAAACACTGAAAAAGACAATTTGTTACTGTTAATCAAAACATGCTACGTGGTATTTAGGACTTTTTTTAAACTTTAAATTTCACTGTTAGAATTTATTCTATTGTATTTTATTTTGTTCTACAATTATTTAGCATACACTTTTATGCAAAGCGACTTACATATGATTGAGAGCAACAGAGGCACAAAATCAAACAGTAGAAGACATCATAAGAAAGGTGCAAGTGGACTAGTGCAAGTCTGGTTATAAAGGATAATAAAGGATAATAAAACATTTTTGTGTAAAATTATTATTATCATAATAAGAATAAGAATAGCTATAAGAATAGGAATAGCAATAATAGCATCTTACCTGTAAATGAGTGATAGAAAAATATTTAAAAGTGAATTTAAAGAGATTAAATATTTGCCTCTGCTGCACATTAGCACAGTCCAGCCACTTCCATACTGGATTCAGCATCAGCACTCTGTCCTCCTCTTCTCTGAAAGTAGGATTATGTCTGTGCCAAACACTCTCTAGAGATTACAAATCTAAGAATCTGACCGTAGCTATGTCTCCATCCAACTGTCAGGCATATGTGGAAAGCAACTGTAAAAATTTTGCAAAAAGAATTTAACACATTTAGTTAGTAAACTAGAAATTTTACTTCTACACAGAAAGCAATTTAGAAGCTATAAATGTATGTGAGGAAGACATAAAAAATATCTGAGGTCAAGTGTGTTAGGATTTTTTTTTTCTTCTCTCCGAGATTTGGTTCATTTCGTAGAATGAGAAACTGCTGATTGTCCTCTTTATCATTTACATCACATGAATGGAAAATAGACCCCAATACCATCTATATATTAGGGGGGAAAACTGTATGTATGTACCATTTATGTAACATTTTAATTTTTTAAGTGTATTAATTCATGTTTATTTATTTATTTTTTTTTGGATGAATATCAGATGTGCACTTTCAAGTAGCGCCATTAAACAGCCTTGATTGAAAAACGGCAACTTCACGTTGTCATCAGCCAGCAGTGCAGAAGTGGGCGAAATGCCAGACAAAGTGCTTCTTTTTATCTGCCATTTTTCCTGTGTTGGGTAAGTATTTGTCACACACAAATGAAACAATATGAATATCTCCGTTGAGAGATGAGCTGAAAATCTGTGCTATTGCCCCCATTTTTAAGCAGCAGGAATTCTGTTTCACTTTCAAACTGTTTGCAAACTGCAAACCACACACTCGCAGCACTAAGACAGGCGGTAGGTCCTCTGACGACGTTGAGTAATTTAGATAGTAAGATGTTACTGCTCATGTGTGGTGTATAAGTGGACATTTTCCCTTGTGTACGTGTGTGTTTGGAAGAGATTCGTGCTCTTATCATAACCGCTAATTCAACAGAAGAATTCTTTTTTTGTATGCACACCGAGATGAGCTCACACCCTCAACACCCAACTTTTAGAGAATAAACTGTAGGCATTTGAAGCTGTAAGATGTTGAAAGAGTAAAAAGAAAAGGTTGTGGGGGCAGAGCCAGTGTTTTTTTTTTGTTTTTGTTTTTTTGGGCAGGGGAGGGGGTTGCTGTGAAGGTGGGCAGTGCACCTTGACAGGAAACATAGAGGTGAAAAGCAGGAATTGGAGGTTAGTTTGACAGAGAGAAAAGAAGTGGTGTTGGTGGTGATGGTGGTGGTGGGGTGGGGCGAGGGGGTAGCTGCTGCGGAAGTGCCAAGCCCACTTTTAACTGAACTGAGCGTGGCGAGTGGTAGAGGTGAGGTGAGGGAAGGAAGAGAGTGAGAGAGAGAAAGAAAGAGAGAGGGAGAGAAAGAGATAACGATCAGGCAAAAAATAAAAGGGGGTGTACAGGGGGAAGGAAGAAGGGAGGAAGGAGAGGATGGGTGAGAGGGGGGACGAGGGGAGGGGGCTGCTGCACCTTGACACTTGCTCTCACCGCAGCACCTGATAAGTGCAATGGAAAAACGTCTGGTTTCCTCCTGCATGTTAAGTTGTTTATATTCCCCTCCTCTCCGTGCAGCCTGTAGCTACAGTCTGCTACTGTACTGTCTCTGCACTCAGGTAATAACAGACAAAAGGAAATGACTGAAAAACCAAGGGTGGGTGAGGGGGCATAAATAGCACATATTGTCTTCTGTTGCAAATACTTATCTGCACAAAAGATGCTATCTTTTAGATGTTGCTTAACGGTAAAATGGGGTTATTAAGGCGTATTTGTTGTCTTGCACTGGTGTCTATCCGAAACCATATTTGTACAAACAACTCCTACATAGAAATGTAGATGCAAAGTTTAATTTGTGTAACAGTTAATCAGTTGAGAAAGGATATATATCTTTACTACCTCATGCACATCCTGACAAGGAACTCATTCTCATGATTGTAAGTGGGTCTCTCCAGTGAAAAGCATTAACAATATTCACTTCAGATAACATATGATTCTAGGCACTGGGAGAGGATGGCTTTCTTAGAAATGCTTTGTTAGCACTCTCTCCCTTGATAAATGATTTAGGACATGTGGCCAGAGACATCAATACAATCTCTGTTGTAATTAAAAAAAAGGTGCGCACCAACAATATTACACGGCTTTCACTTTGCCTGTCTCTCTCTGTCTCCCCCTCCCTCTGTCTAACTCACCCACTCTTCCTCTCACTGAGCCCTGCAGCGCTGAAGAGATAATTCAAAAAGCACTTGCATGGAGTGAAACATGAAAAACGGGGAAATTAAATTCTCTCTTTTTTGCTCTATTGTTCTTTCATTTTCTCTCCTTTGTTACATAAATGCATTAAAGCAAGGCACGCCAGATTCTAATTATGATTTTTGCAATACTAAAAGATTATTTATTAATATATATATATATATATATATATATATATATATATATAAAAGAATTAAGGTGCAGTTTCACAAACAAAGCAGAGAGACTGCTCCAGAACTTTCTCAAAGTCAAAGTGTGCAAGTGCTCCAGCTTCAACAAACATAATCTTTTCAGCACTCTAATTGATGTTGATGTCCAAAAGCAGCTCAAATGAATAAAAAAAGAGAAATCAACAAAATATTTTAATTGTTATGCTTATAAACATTTACCAGTGCCTGCTTTTTAAATATTTTTAACAGAATCAGACCTGAAGCAACAGTATTTTCTTCCAAAAGTGAGAAAATTTTGTGTGTGTTTAATAGGAGGTGGTAAATTGCAGCAAACCTCTTCTTTAAAAGGCGACTAGGAAGATACTACAATGACCACAGGGTCAGATGCCTGCTTCTTTGGAAGCTGGAGATGGTTTACAGAGCACGGACTGAGCAGATCTCTCAGAGTAAATGTGAGGCAACGTTTGGGGTCAGTTGGTGGTGAAAAGTGAGGTAAGAAGCCATAACAAGAGGAAGATTTTAAGTCTGAAGCCTGGTTTCTTCTCAAATTCTGCCCACTGTGATAATGTTTGGACAGCCCTGCCATGCTAATGAGGAAATACTCTCCTATGTGGCATGCCGCGCATTAAATATGATATTTAGCAATGAGAAGGAAGGGTGAGGGAGCAGGGGTGAGTGGGGGCTGAGAGAAAGGAGTCTTACCCCAGTAGAGGGCAGTCTCTTGCCGTCAGGGTTGGGGCGCATTGGCAGGGAACTGTAGAGCCTTACCCCTCGATCTGGAGCACCGTATCTGCTCTGAAGGGCAGAAAAAGAAAGATTTTTTTTTCACATGATCTGAATTTTACAGGGAACCATGCAACACATCATAAAACAGCATTAGCAACACCTAAATTTGCATTGCATCAGCTCAAAACTACTCAAGTTTCAAAGTCACTCAAGTTTCATTCTCTCATCCAGAATGTGGGAATCGTACAACACGGGCACGTGAGCTGTTTTTATGGTCCATGTTTTTTCTTTATCAATAATTTTATACATTTCTGACAAGTTACAAAGCATGCACACGGGCTGCCACGTTAAGTCAAATCATCTCATGGTGATGTAACACACATAATAACTGCATACAATTAGCTCATGCTGCGGCACTAATGGCACTAAGCTGTTGTGTTTGGTAGCCAGGGTTCCTGTGCGCTGCTCCACTCTAATGACTCCATCTTTCTATACATTGCAGAGCTAATAATTAGAGTGTAGGGGGTTCTGAGCCTGCCAGCTCCTCCCTGCACTTCCACATGTGGCTTTTAGCTGTAAAATACAACCTAAAGGACTGGAGCAAATGCTCTCAGCAGTTGGGAAGCTAATGGTTGAGAAAAGGTGGTCCCTGCCAGGGAAAGACATTGGAGCTCAGTGGGGTTGACACTGTGGCCCACAGTCACAGCATGAATACCTACCAGGATTCACTTCAAATCTCACTGTCTTTATCTAACTAGTTGTCTTTATCTCTCTCCCCTCACTCCCCTCTCAACTGTAAGCACCCCGCCGCACCTCTGCGACTCCTTGAAATTCTGTTATTCTTACGTGATTATTGCTCTTTGCTTAATTTCAACAGTTTCCCATTTTTGCTTAAATGGTTTTATCTGTTGCAACATGTTGTTGAAACAAATATTACAACTAATGATGTGGAAACTGCTTTTTTTTATAAACAAGATGATAAAACATGAATTGATATTAAGAAATGACTACAGTTTCTGCCTGTTTTCCAAACTTGATCAAAATAGTCTGCTAATTATGATAAAATGTAGGAGAAAAAACAGTGAACAAGAAAAAAGAAAAGAAAGAAAAAATGAAAACATTACACACATTTAGAAACACATTTAAGGGGTTAAGCTTCAGTCTGCAGTGTTTAACTATATCTAACAACTGAGTGAGAAAGCATTCCTTTCACTAGCTCTGACTTTCACTTCTGACCGAACACATCTCCAGTACACAAACGACAACCATGCGCTGCAGCTTTTTCTGTCGCATAAACACAACTCTGTAGACTACAACTGTGGGTCAAGAGAATGATTACCACAAAACCCACACATTCGAAGGATTGTGTAACACACTATGGATAAAACAAGACAGAGAAAATGGCAGTTTCAATGAGCTTGATTAGCTTTTTTTTCTTTTTTTTTTTCTTTTTTGGCGGGGGGGGGGTGTTGCATTTAGCAGTGTGTTGATCTGTTAGCATGTCACAGGCCATGCTCAGTGCAGACTATCCTATAATGCTTGCTGTGTGGGGTTTTGATTTCCTGTCCTTATAACGAAACATATGAATAGATAGCAGGATGCAACATGTTCATACGGCTTGCATTATGGTGACACGGCATTATAAAAGATAATTTTGCACTGCAAGATGGTTCATAGTGTAAAAGCTTAAATGAATTATCTTCTCATGATTATCAAAATGTCTGATTTGGACTTAACTAATTTTTAAAACATAATTCTAAATAGATGTGTAATCTGTTGTGTTGGGTGTTAAATACATCTAGTCTGACATTTCCTTTTCTCTTAGTCAGAGGAGCTACCTCAAACTAAATCCATCTCCTACTCTTACGTATTTTTTTTCTTTCTTTTGAGGCTTGTTAGGTAGCTTGCCGGAATCGCAGCTAAATGAATGTCTCACAGAATACAGTAGCTGCTTTAACCAGAGAAGGAGCCGCAGTAAGTGAATGTTTGATATTTCTCCAGTGTTCCAGGCTAATCTGGCTCTGTGGCATGCCATTACGCGGCTAATAACAGCTGTCTGCGGCCTGGAGGGGACACAAGCAGGCCTGGTTGTGCTAACTGGCCCTGACAGACTCATTAGGAGTGCTGGCACCCAGAACAGCAACAGCCAAACTCCTCACATTTCTTTGCTGCCTCACAACGGTTTGCAAGCACAAGAACCATTGTTTGCTACACTTGTTCTCTGACACCTTGCTTTAGTTTTTCAGTCTTCACATGAGATCCTTTCACCCCATTTCACTTTTTGGCTGGCTTTGGGTCTCTTAGATATTTTATCCCAAACCAGGTTGTTCTGAGCCTTTTTTGATACTGACTAGATATCATGTTGAGTTTAACCACACTCTCTCTCCCTTAATCTGGAACATCCAAACTTTAGTTCAAACCAAAACAGAGCAGAAAGGAGAGTTCACACATTTGTACTTTCATCTGGAAAACTATGAAAATACAAGCTAATACTGAATACACACAAATATCTGTTCACAATATCTTACTAACTTTGCTAATCTGCGACAGGAAGACACAGCACCAGGCCAGGAAGAAGCTGGCATCCTCTGAACTTTTTGTTAGCACGTGTATCATAGCCGGTTTGAAATAAAGAGGGACTTCCCCAAGCAGACAGCAAAAGCAAACACTGTCCCACCGCCCAGCAGAGCCAAGTCGACCGGTGCAAGCAGAGCAGGAAGACAACAAGCGCAAATTTATATGTTCTGTCTGAACTCCAACAATGCAACAACCTTATATGTCTGTTTAAAACATTTACATTACACTAAAGAAGTGATTCGAACAAGCAAGAGTATTTTTTTTTCTTTAAACCATTATCTAATAAGAGCTAAATGATTCATAAATAGGATAATAATCACAATATTAAGATCTGGTTTTCACAAATGTATTGAAATAAGCATGAAAGCAAGGCATGGAGACAAAGGAACTGCAGTACTTTATTGTTTTTTTGTTCCACATTTGACTTTAATATTTCATTTTTATAATAAAAAAAAAAAAAACAAGTTAAAATACTTTCATCAGTTATTATGTAAACATATGGTTTATTGCTGCTACTATCAACTCTATCATTACAATGGGATCCATTGTGTCTTCAATTAAGTTAACATGTTGTGTTTTTACACAAACACACCAAAGAAAATAAATATAAGTAAAAAAATGGCTAATGCGATTTTATGGGATTTTTATTACTGTTAGTATCCAACAGCATCCAGGATCTTAGGCTCTGCTCTCTAATAAAGATTAATTATCTTAACAGTATATTTTCTACATATCAGCAGCTTGCTACAGGCACAGCAGGCGCTGCGATACGTTTTCTCATTAGATATAAATGTTGGCTTTACCTTTTTATTGGCTGGGCTGTTGGGGCACCGTAAAGCCAAGGGCACAGCTGTGGGGGTATAGTTACCTGCTGTAATGTTAGCTGTTGCATGTTATATTATTTATGCAGATCTGGACTTAATGGAACACATGTGCCGTCTGAAACCGACATTCTTCCAAGATTAGCTGAAAAGCTGCACACATCAAACTCCAGTGATGAGAGGAATGCAAGGCCTGGACGGCCTTTTAATAAACACTATCACTCATCTACAATATACACAGTCCTTAATACGTGCACACATAATATGTATTTATATATCAAGAGGGAACAGGGGTACATCATGTCTCAGGGGTACGCATGAAGCAATGCTTGCATCCAAAAGTGTTACAGGACATTCCACCCATTGCAAACAAGCACTCAGTCTTTGCAGCGTTGACCCCTCTCAAAGTTATTGTTTCTGATATTGTCCTGATAAAACAAATGAACTATGCTGCACAGACATAATATCAGTCCATTTTCAAGCTGTGGTGGTCTACCAGTCAATAACAGACAATGAATCACTTTTTCAGTGGTTTATGTAGACTTTAGTCTGACACTAACACAGCTGCACTCTGCAGCACTGGTTTGCATATTGCACTGGGATGAATCACTCTCATTTAGACATTTTGAAATGAATGTGATGTAAATCTAATCTGACAAGAGCCGACACATGATATTCTAGCGTGATTTACATCTGTAATTTTCACACTTAGCTTTGACGTTATCTGTTAATAAAAGCTGAAAGTAGATCAAGATATGTAAGGTTGTATATGTACTCTAATGCTACAAGAATTTCATGGGAACCACCTCTGATTTTTTTTTTTTTTTAAACTCCTCATTTTTATGTAACAAGCTCATTCTTTGCATGAACTTGGGAGGGATTAACTCATCTTTTGATGTTAATTTATCCACAGTCTCTCTGCTTTCATCTGTGAGTTTCAACTTATAGACCTCAAAGACATGGAATGCTGTTTTTTTTTTGTTTTTTTTCAAAGGGAAGCAGATTTTAAAACGACCATATTAAAGAAATTCACATTAATATACGCCATAAACACATGAAAGAAGTTTCTGAGGTTTTTGTTAAGTATAAATTTAGCAGTAAATCAGATGTATTCCACTTAACCTTCTAAAGAAATTCACATCTTTACAGGTAAATGAGATGAAGAACTACAACGAAGAACAAGCAGTTTAACCATAACCAGGGTGTGAAGCCAGAGGCTACCCTTCTCAAACCACTACTGACACTAAAACTCCTTCACACCCTGCTGGGAATAACCAACCAGCAGCCATTTTTCATCTGACGCTATTCATGACTAATTGCAGCTTTTCTGTTAACTCAGCACGCAAATACATCAGTTTGTATTTACAAACAACGATAAGCCTGCGTCTCTCTGCCAAGTGATTATAGGATAATCATTTAACTTCAAATTTAATTTCAAAACAGTCTTGTCTTCGCATTATATTCCCAGCTTCTCTTATCTTCTTCTGTTTGCTTGTTTCTGCGCTGCCTCCACCCTTCCTCTTGTTGTATCTTGTGTTTACATTTCTCCAATAGTTTCAGCTCCATTAGTCAACACGGATTACAGTTTACACTGGGGCACAATAAATCAGCTGGAGACACTGGAGATACTCCACACTTCCTTCTCTCTATCTGCATATCTATCTGTTTATTCATCTCTGCTGCTATGTGATACTTTTACTCATTTCAACACGACTTTTAGCTCAGCCCATGCAATTTATTAAATAAACGCACAACATACATGATCCTTATATAGAACACGGAGAACACTGAAAAAAAACATGGTGATTTCTTTATTAAATGCAGTACTAAAAGTCAAAGTTCAGTCTGCAGTGAAGATACATTACTGTTTTGGGTTGTTTTTTTTGTTTTTTTTATCAAACCATGACACAGTGTCACTCTCCTTTCTCTTCTGCAGTTTTCTCTATTTCTTCCTGACATAACTTTGTGTCTCAGGTCACAGAAGGCTGATGGAAAACAGATTCTGCATCTGCTGAACAACAATGTAGAGCTTCGCTGCATGTTTTCAGGTGTGATCGGGAATTCAACAGCGCTTTCTTAAATTGTGTCTAAGCGTAGATGCTACATTCAGATCACTGTGTGGATTAGAGAGTAGATTAAACCCTGCCTCTCCACAATGAATAATAGAATTGCAGTTACAGATGTTAACAAGGATTTTAGTTCCAGTCACAGATTTGGGGAGGGGAAGGGGAGCGGGGCACTATGGTAATGATCATCAAAGTGACAAAATCAACACTAAAAGAAAAGCTTAATTTCAAATCAAAGGACAATAATAAAGCTTTGTAAGCGTCAGAGTGCAGCTGAATGCATGAGATGAGCCAACATTTATGAATTATATCTCTTATTTATATCAAAGGCAGTTTCAAAGTGGCCCAAAAGACCATTTTAACAACATAGCCATTGGCAAGGATAGCTGAATGTACTGGAATAACTCCCGATGGCAGAAATTTGCTTGCTCTCTTTTCAGTCACCTTTCTTTTCACACCCATAAACAGACACACACCTGCCCTTTGCATTACATCTGACACAAAAACAGAGAAGATGGAGTGCATTAATAAAGTGCAGTCGATGTCCTTGCTCTTTCCACTACAGTGAGGTGGAAAAACTTCATTTTCTTTTAATTTTCTGTTCCTTTCTGTTAAATTCTCTCATCTTTATAAGGTTGTTTTTGAAGACAAAACGTGGCATTAAAACATGGTAACTTACCACTGATAGCTGTCAAGTAGAGGCAGCATCTCTGCCGTGTGACAGGCATAAAACAGATGGCCAAGGGAAGCTTTGCCTAATCATTTTTTGGGGATTTTTTAGTTGTTTTTTCCTTCGTGAGCTGCACACGCAAAGGCAAAGATTACTTTAATACAGACAGAAGATAGACAGAATGATGTCCTAACAATTTGGGATTACTAAGGAGGGTATAAAGTCATATACCAGTCATCTGATTCAATAAGAAAAGTAAGGCTGTCAGCGTGCTAATGCTAACTTATTAGTTTGCAAATCTAACTAACTGATTTTTTTTAAAGCCTGTGCAATCCACAACATTGTGGTCAACACTCCTAAGCAGTGGGTGGTGGTAATGCACCAAAGTGTTGAGTACCAACTGGCAAGAGAAGAAGAAGAAGACATTACAATTATGTAAAGGCCTGATTGTTACCTGAGTGGGATGAAGAATTTTACAAACCCATTAATCCTTTAGACATGATTGACTTTTACAGAAACATAAAGACAAAACAATCATTGGAAGTGCTGCCATTAGCAGACAGTAGAGAAATTACTTTTCATGTCATCAGAGCAGCTGTAGCTTGAAGTAGCTAGGTTTTTGTATTTTGTCATGTGGGTAATTCGCAGCTATCTTGTGATTAATCATTTTGAAAATTCTAATCAACGGCTCAAAGGAAAATATGTGGTGACCAAATTATTATTATGTACTAAAAACACATGTAATCTTAATAATACCATGAGTCAAGGAAAGCAGTGCATGAAAAACATCTAAACTGTGATTTAACCATTTATACTAGCGCAGACTCAGGCAGCAACCTTGTCTTACAAAACCTGTAGTCACTTCATAATGTTTTAATTGGAAAAACATTCTACAAAAAGGTTAAAAGATAAATTTCGACCAACCAACCCTACACAACACACCTTTTTCTTCACTGTGTATAAGAATATGAAGAGTAAATGGCAAACCCTATGAGGACATGTTAGCCAGAGGACGGGCTAACAGCTGTTTAACAGCCTCAGACTGATCACCATCTCAACAGCTTGCACCTAGCATCTGTTCATTCTAGCTTCTGCTAACTCGTTGGCTAACTATCTCTTGTAGCTTATGCTAGCATCTTGTTTCACCTGTTCCTCAAAACACATACAACATAGTCTCTGGGTGCCCGATGGGACTTTATTCCTGATGTTTGACATGCATGTTCAGCTGATACTTGCATAGGATTCACAACATACCAAACATGCCCATATTCTCTGCCCAGCAGATACATCAACAATCTAAATGTTGCTTCAGGTTTTTTTAGTGGCAATGAGAAAAACCATTAGAAAACCATGCATACAAAGATGTTACTAATACCAGTATATGTTTTATTTTTCTGTATCTCAAACTGTTGCATTTATGCATTACAGTGGGTAAATATTTCCACACAAACATTCATCCTCAGCAGAAATCCTTAAACAAAGCATCAAGAGCTAATATTGCTCAAAACAGGTAAGATTTTTAATTATGGAATCCTAAAGAAGCCAAAAATACTTATTATACCAAGTAGGGATAACAAAATCAATCAGTAATTTTTCAGAATGAATACACACCCTAAACAGTAACACTAAACTTTGACCAAATTTGAGCCACATTTATAGTATGAGATGTAGAATCCATAATATACATTTTGTGTTAAGCAAGTCACCATCAGAAAGATTTAAAAGCTCAATTACAAAAAGAGGGGACAATACAAAACAGGGGTAAGGATGAGAGGAAAAAACTGTGCTGCAAAGTCAGAGCAGAGGGGAAAAAAGTGCAACAAAAGAAGCCTGAAAAGAGATGGAGATAGAGAAATAAAGGGACAGAGTTAGTTGAGAGTTGATATGCTGACTACATGCAGTTGATTTGGTTTCAGAGAGCATTGTTACAGTGCTTTGAATTAATGCCTCCCAAAGAGTCCAATTGTGATTCTTGGGTTGTGCTGACAGAATATTTGACAGCCTAGGGTGAGCTGCTGATCTCAGCTGAATCCTCTGTTCTGAGTGTGTGCATGTGTGCATATGGGTATGTATGCTTCCTACCCAACAGATTCAGACGTTCACATGTTCAGATAAGTTTGCAAAACAGAAAATGAAAAGACACATAATTCACAAATGGCAGTGAATGGTGCAGTAACATAAATGCAAACCACCCCAGTATGCAAACAAGCCTCATCTGCAGGTACAAGGAGAACATTTGCCTAATCATGGAAAAGTTTGACCAAGCCTTTTTTTTTTTTCCTTTGTTTAATTTTCTTCCTTTCTCTTTCTCTCTTGTCTTCTTTTCTCTGCAGGAAATATGTAGTCCCTCTGGGCTGCTGAATAAATAAAAAAAACATAAACAAGCCTGATGTTTCATTACGGCGATGGGAAGAAAAAGAAACACTCCATCAAAATAAGCCCGCTGTTCAGTGCTGGTCCACTCTGACAGCAGCACCACATCAAGAAAAATCATGTGTGAAAATGTAATTCACAAACTTGCAGATGCTGCACATACATTAATTGTTTTTATCATGTTAAATCTCGGGGTGCCTGAGCTATTTTCATCACTTGTTTTAAATGCTTTTCTGTAAAGCCTCTGTGTGATGCGCATTAAAGAAACATACAAAAAAATTCAATGTATTTTAAACATTGCTAGCAACACAGGCAAAAGCTCTTCTCTCAGCCAGTTGAAGGTGGAACTGATACACAAATGCTACACATCTCCATCATGTTTTAGAAAAGAGTTAGTGAAGGAAGTTAAAGAGTCAAATCGGTGATGCAGTCAAATTAATCTACATAATAAAGCCATTATAGAACAATGTTTAAAGTTTAGTCTTCCATTGTTAGAAATATAGCAGTTTCCTGCATATAAGACAGACATGTAGCCTGTTTCAGAGGCTGTGAGCGTGCCATGCCTGCATGTGGAATGTTTGTTCTGTCAGATATGACCCCGGCAGATGTGACAACATGTGACAGATTCTTTCAAAAGATTGACACTGCTGAACCTGTGGTTAGAGATGTGGTGGCAGAAAAACTTCTTAGTTGCCTCTGGTAGAGCACCAAAACTGCTTTGCTAGGGTTAGAAAAACATGATATAGAGAAATACCATCTTTTTTTTCTTCTTTTTAATATTGATGCTAGAAGGCCCCAATGTACTTCAGCCTGTGTTGACCAGAAATTTAAAATGTGCGTATTTGGAGATGTGTTTAAGGTCTTATAAATGAATGCAAATAGCTTGCATGTCATTTGATGTCACACTTCTGGTTTAAGGACAATCACATAAAAGTAATTTGTATATGTAGCTTTCTATTGCTCATTTTTAAGTTGCAGAGCCTGATAATAAGTTCTTTTATTATGATGTGATAAAAACATCTATTTGTAGGGAGGAAATGTATATAAAAGCCATTATTCCCTTGTGGTCTGATCTTGTTGGCCATCCCTGCAGACTAATCAGTGAAAGATCTAAATTTAAAAGAAGCCTTCCTAAATGTTTACTGAAAAAAATGCTGCTTTTCTGTCTCTTTCATAACGATGCATAATAACATAATTCTTAGTTGCAGTCCTCATTCAGCTTTATTGTCATTGTAATGCTCAACTACATTGTAATGACAACTATAATATAACTTTAACTCTAAAAATAACACTTAAAACGGGATCTTGAAACTTGGCTTTAGCCATCAAGAGGAAGTTCCTACTGTATAATATACGAAGGTACAGAGTGTCGTGATTTTCGATGAGATAACGTACACAACATGCTACAAGGTATGACACAACTAGGATGACATAAGTGGCAAATATGTCATGTCAAAGCCAGAAGTTTCTTGGTTTACATAAAGCACCCTTCCTTTCCTTCTCTGTGAAACTGTCCTATTGCTAATTTAAGAACTCTGCTAGGTACAGTATCATGCAAACATTAGACATGGTTAAGCTTTTACATTTTTACTGGGGGTTTTTTGTGTTCCATATATGAATTCACAGAGTTTTCCCATAGTTCTCCTCAAACTGAGGCATGTTTTCATGAATGTGCGCAGAAGAGAGATCAAGTCTTCCATAAAGGTCTTTTTGAAAACAGAAATCCACAGATGCCAGTGCGTAATTAAAATGAACTGGATGAGGAGGAAAAAACAAGGGGAAGTGAAGGCGGTTGGAGACTTGCAGCCAATCGTAGCGTATTCACTGTAATGCAGGTGTTGATTTCATGGATGGATACTTCTCCTTTTCCAGCCATCCTTCCTCCTCTCACTTTACCACTGCTATCCATTTACAGCACCTCTCTACCTTACTGTCTCTCTGTCTTTACATCTTTCCCTCCATCTTGAGTGCCATGCCTCACCCTAATTAGAAATTCCCCCTCCGACCAACTGAAATTGAATTGCCTGTCATTTGCATAATGATAGCTCACCGGGCTGACGGCCGATTTACCATGAGATGAAATGTAGCAATCACTTAAGAGAGTGACCACGAGGGAGTGAGGGTAAGCGGGTGCAGAAGGAGGAAAAGAAAAGAGTGAGAATGCAAGGCTGAAATGGGATCGTGAAAATAGAGCGAGGCACAGAAACGCAGAGGGAAAGAAGGGCAAAAATCCAACAGGTATTTAGGTTATTGTCTCATACTGCAATCTTGCTGGAGGGAAGGCTGTGTCCTCAATATGACAGTAACTGGACACAGCAAGGCCACATGAGGACACTTATGTAACAGGGTTCCTTTTCTCAGTGAAAATCTTTATGAAGATGTTGTCAGGGGGCTGCAGAAATCGTGTTTTCCTTTCTATTTTCTTTATGTAATGAACAATCTTATTTCCAGCATTTCGATGTTTTTAGCATCTTCAGGCTTCAGTTTTCTCCAAATTGTTTTTTCTTTTCTCTCTTTGTAAAAGAAAAATGAATAATTTCTTTATTATAAGACTTATCTATTAGAATCACCCAGATTAATAACTTTACTTCCATAACAGGAAACAAATGCTCAAAACACAATAATAAGTCAATGGCTTCTATTGTTAATCTAACATTTAATCTGTGCACTATTTTTAATTTCTTTAGTATATGTTTGGCAAGTTCTGACTGTGTTACTGTACAAGTATAGCATCGGGAACTTCTGAGCCGCCCACAGTTTACAAGAAGTGGCCACATTGTCAACTGTGAAGTTGTCAGTGAACGCCCCACCAGTTGAACAACTGCCTCTCCATGTACAAATTACTGGAATCAATGATATGATAATCACCTTGTTGTCTCCCCTCTTCCAAGCCATCAATCTCACATTCCACTGTAGGGCTGAAAATTTGATTTGTAAAAAATTCTGATAAATCTTGTGTCAGTGATGTCACGTAACTACAGGCAAATCAAATAAAGCAGCGTGATCAGTGTGGTAAAGTGACAGTGAAGAAGCACAGGGTCAAGGCTAATGCACACACAGCCAGCTACAGCCTCAGCATTGAGACAAAGTTCCCACTGAGGCTCCTTCTTTATAAAATTTGCTTATTCATGGGAGTGCATGGGCTGAAGCAACAGCAGTAGGGGTCATATTTATGTTTAAGAGTTAGAGTGATCAGGTTGGAAGCTCTGCCATGAGGCTGATAAGGCCACTGTTTATTGTCTAACTTCCACTCTCTAACCTGGCGAACCACACATTCACACATGGTACTTTCCACCCCTCAGCAATTACCTCAGTTCTTGTGTGTGTGTGTGTGTGTGTGTGTGTGTGTGTGTGTGTGTGTGTGTGTGTGTGTGTGTGTGTGTGTGTGTGTGTGTGTTTGTGTGTGTGTGTGTGTGTCTGAGAGCACCATAGCGCATTTGCGTGACAGAGTCCTTATGTGTTTGAACAATTGTTGGTTTCTCACACACATGTTTGGACCAAATCAAAATGCCCTGCCAATGCTATAAATGGTAAGTCACTGCAAAGTATGCAAAAGTGTCCACACAATGCAAGCACAAGTGCACATATGACTTACTTGGTGCTTAAATCATTTATTCAGTTCTTCAATCTCTTCCTCTGTCCACCTCTGCATAAGTGATCAGTGATCACATATCACATGTTGAAGCTGGTCAGCCCAGACAGGAGGGAGTTAAGTCCCTTATCTCTACTCCCCAGAAGAAATTCCTACTAGAGGCCTCGCTCGGCTGGTTTCCTGCCTTCTTGCCCAATGCCCTATTTTTACTCATCGGGGCTCTAGAATACTAGGGGCAGCTTTTTCCTTGTCACTAACATATTTCCTGCCATTCTCACTCTGACATTTCTCTCCTGTGCACGCTTCACTCAAATCATTCCCCCTCTTTATGGGTCATGACCTTTCAGTTATGGCTGTTCGTATTTAAATGTACCTGCTGACATCAGAGCTGCTGTAAGCTCAGCCATCACTCCAGTTGGCCCCCTGTTTTTTTTTTTTTTGCTTTTTCTTCTTGTGTTTAATTGTATTGAACATCAGCTGTTAGTGGGAGTTAATCTCAGATTTTCCAGCATGTTGCCAGAAACAATCAGTTCCACTCTGTTCTTTGCTGTCAGACTGACTGAAGTATATGATGGCTCATCTGCTGGTTCAAAAGAAGTATGGCATTTCAGTCATTGTTCATTTTAACTAATTAAGAGATGCACTAGTTGTTTTGTGTACTTTTTTTCCATTTGAGGAGCAGGAGATCTTATTTAAAATAACATTGAGAGGCTACTTCTCTTTTAGAATCACAATGCTCTATTTTTGCTAAACCTGAGTAGCTCAGGGATCTAGCTCAGTCACTGGTGGAAAAATTTAAGTGAAAGAATTTAAAGTAAGAGGCCTGAACACAAGGCTGAACATCAGTTTAGTGAATGGGCTGGGAGATATAATATCAGTGAAGGGCTCTTTTAGCAACTTTCATCCTTTTCATCCACCAACATGGTCTAAAAGCAGGTGAATCGATGCTGGTTAAAAGCAGCAATATAAAGAGAACACACTTAGCAGTTCTCAATAGAGAACATTCAGTCAGCTACAGGTGGGCAAAGGTGCATTATCTAATTTTCAAGGCTCATCTTCAGCAAAACAGTAGCATTGACATTTGAGATGAGGAGAGTTTGGTATCTTATTCATATCTGCAGTAATAAATGTGTGGATTCTCATTCTGTTGGGTGGGATATCATAAATACAAGACAGTGGGCATCTGTGCTTGCATCAGACTTCCCATTGCATTGCTTATTTCTTGCTTTGTTTGCTGTGTGCGCTTTTGAATATCAATATTATGTTCCAGTTGTTGGCAAATTGCATTGCATGGTGGTCAGGCTGCTCTTTTAACACACCAAAAGAACCATTCTTCATTTTATCTCAATCGGTTTGTGTGAGTGTGTGTATGTGTGTGCCTGAATGCCATCACACTCCTTTGTGCTTTTGTGTGAGCAAATGTGGGCTTCATTTTGACGAGAAGCAGCCGGAGCCTGCTGCATGACCAGGCCATGTGAGAAGAAAGAGAAAGTGATGCACGTGATGCAGACCAATATAGCCAGACTTCAGCAGGATGGAGAGACTGTAATCAAACCATAAATCAGAAATCACTGGACTGCAATACACCCAGCCTTCCCTCTTTCCCTCTCCTTCCACTGTCGGTTCCTACCCTAGCTCCTCTCCATGGAGCTTCTACAGGCAAACACCACTCTGGAAGATGATAAATGGCAGCGCAATAAATCTACACAGGCGAATAGCCATTTATTAAAGAAAAATCCAAAACAATCTTTCACAAATAAGTGAAAATTCTTTGGCAAATGTATAAATTCAAGGTGTGGTTATTCCTCAAAGCATTCATATAGCTTAAACAGAGAAATTCTAAACTAAATCTACCATGTTAAGCCTTTTTCTGACTGTTAAAAAAGATATGCAGTCCATATTTGTCTAGCCACCTGGTGTCCCATAATATCTGTAGAACAGTGGTGTCATTTTGAAGGAGCTCTGATATCGAGGAGAGTGACCCATTTAGAGCCCCGCTATAGAGCTGACAAGCCACTGCTATGCTCGGGACATCTGGAAAGCCAGAGACGCTCACTCCACTGAGATCAAGAGAGGAAAAAAGACATCTGACATGGTCATGGACTTTCACACACTCACCTAGAGGTCCTATTTAGAGGGGAGGGCTGTAAAGTGGCACTGATACTGCTGAGGATCTGTGACAGTACACAGTGAGAAATTTGGAAGTCATCCAAGCAATATCTAAAGCTCTTCTGGTCATCTTGAAGAGATTTTAAAGCATTGAAATAATGATCCAGCAAGATGCTATCTGCAGCAAAGCGAAAGCTCTCTGCAGAGATCAAGTGATCGAGGGGAAAAGTTCCATCTCATTATTTAAATCAGAATTACTTTTTCAGTAGCAGAAGAAGAAATTAAATCCTGAGATGTTCTAAAGGGGGCCTTGCATATTTTGCAAGATAGCTGGAGAAAACCAACTGCTTGAGGTGTAAGAGGAGAGAAAAGGAAAAAACTGAATTCAAAGAAGGAAATGTTATTTACCATACACGATGGTGTCAAAAAAAAAAAAAACGACTGAGATTTGCCCAATGTAGCTGCAGCACTGCGCATTATATAAACGAATACATGAATGCATAATGAGAGGCCGAAATGAGCAAAGGAAAGCGTACTGAACAAATCCCCTGAGGGAGAGGAAATTATTCAGAGTAGACGAGGACACAATTCATAATAATATTGGGAAACTTTTTTTCCTCTCTTCATTTAAAATCCTTGCTTTAAATGGAAAAGCAGAACTACCCGACATGAACTGAGTGTACTTTAGAGGCAAGATGAGGATTTTAAAGGATTTCTGTCTCACTCAATTCAAAGCTGTGCTTTCATATCATGGCAAGAAGCAACGTAAAAGTAAGTCTTTCTCTGTGGTGTATTTAGGGTGTTTTACATCTCACATGTTATACATAGACAAATTCCTAAAATGTGAGACCAACTTGTTTTATATATTATAAATGACACAACTGAAAATTATGATTGACTAAATATGAGCATTTTGTGCTCCTAGCAGCTTGCTTAGTGCTTTGAATCAGTCTGAAAGAACCCCACTTTCTCCAGGAGACAATGATTCTGTATTAGGAAATAACTCCTTTTCATATGGAAAAGCATTTGGCTGCATTGATAGAATCATCAGCCCTTGTTTCATTTTCCATGTAATTAAATCAGTTATTGAAAAAAGAAAACTGTGTAAGCTGGCATGTGATTTAGGAAAAATTAGCATTTTTAATCACAGTACATTACTTTAATAACTCAATAAATCAGTGGCAGCTGGAGCATCCGCGAATGTTGTCACAGCTACTTAGTTCTGAATTTGCAGCTAATACAGGCTGATGAGAATCATCCTGAGAGAGGAAAGAGAGAATAAAAGGAGAGGAGTTAAGAGTTGGAGAGAAGAGGGAAAATCATTCTAGCTGAGAGACAGAGAGAGAGAGAGAGAGAGAAAATCAAAAGCATGGTAGGTGAGAAAGATGGGTGAACGGAGCCCAGGAAGAGAGACATAATACTGTGTTTGGAACAAAATGGGGCTTGGCACTTGTACCCCTCCTTCCAGCTATTAACGGTTAATCCCTAATTAGCTCATCTCTCACCTCTGTCATACACCAGACCTGCTTACCCCTCATGTTGCTTTGTTGCTTGGGTTTGTTGTGCGGCTTAGCAAGAGTAGTTGCCAAGGACATTAAACAAGTCTGACTGATGAGAAAATCTCATTTGATTAAAAAAAGAAAGGAAAAGCAGGATTTCTAGAAGCAGAGCTTGCGTGTAAAAATAACACAAAGAAGCTGCAAGAGTCACAAAGCTCTGACCCACAGCAGAAAGAGTGGTTTCCCATAAGTCAGAACAAACGAAGAAATGATGTAATGGGAGAAAACCTGCTGAGGTGTTTAGCAGTCGCTTGTAGATTACCTCTTCGTTTTTTTTATATCTTTGCACATTTTCTTCAATCATGTTTGTCTGTCAGAGTAATCAAAAGTAATCATTTATTTAAACAACTGTTTCGCAGATATAAAACCACAATGGGCAACAGTGACCATTTATAACCCTCAGAGCGAGGATGGAACGTGTGTGTGAGGTTAATGTGCTTTCCTTTTAAAGGCTGAAGAGAGTGTCAGTGTGTTTTTTTATACAATGTTGTTGTTATTGTTGCCAAAACACGTAACCATGAGGTGTTACACACACAATGTGCAGAAAACAGATTTTAAAAATGTATTTCCCCAATAATGATATCAGCGAATAACAGAGTATGGCATCCAGCTCTGGTTATCCATTCAATTAACTTAGAAGGTGGGATTTTTTTAAATCCTAATTTACATTTAATTAATTGTCTAACTAGCAATGAAATAGGTTTAAGAAGCTGAATCTAGTATGGATGCAGGAGTCTGACAGGTGTGGTCCGGTCTTCAGAGAGAACCAGCTCACCTAGTTAAGGTGTGGGCTGAAGCCAGTCAAACAGTCTTTCTTTCTCCATTTGCTGCCACCAGATTATTGGACATTTCGTCTATTTAGTTCAGTTGTCATCATGTCAGTTCATGTAAAACAAACTTATTTTTAGTCACAACTTAGTGTCCTTCCCGCGCCCAGACTTCTGCGAGGTCGTGAGAATGAGTTATTCAGTTAAAAATGACAAATAGAAACTACTTCAGTTTTAGTTTAACAGCCTGAATTTTATGATGCATTAACTTCCATTAAAGTTAAAGATCAAATTGCCTTGACTTTTTTTTTTTTTTTTTTTTGTGATTTATTTTTATGAACCTGTTATTTACTATGTGATCACACTGTGGTAGGAACATTGGTGTCAGTATAGAACAACATTCCCTTTAATCACAATAACACTGAGAGTCAGCAGGTGCATGAGCACAACCGAAAGTGAGAGCTGGTGTCATTTCAGCACGTGCGTGCTTAGCAAAGAGGACTTTGTTTATTTGCATGTGCAGTGTGTGGTCCACATCTATTTCATTTCACTCTTTCTTTTTTTTTTTTTTTTTTTTGTGTTTTGCTTGTAAGTTTGCAAAAATTGCTCAATTGCCCTCTTTCTGTCTGCTGGATAAAGATCTATCTTTCCATCTTAACACCTCCTCTTCCTCTCCAGCTTTCTTGTTTGTTTTATAGCTGCTTGCACAATTACAGAACTGCACTAGAAACCTACATCTTGTTACAGCCTAGCAGTGAATCCCTGAGCAGGGGATCAAACCCATGTTGCAGAAACATGGATCACATTTAAAAAAAAAAATCACTAATAAGATGTGAGTTAGTATTTTTTTTAAAAAAACAAAAAAAAAAAACAGGAGTGGCATGTAAAAGCACAACAGTGTAGAGACGAGGCTTATTGGCATGCATTTGTGCACCTTTCACTTTGTTTTAGCAGCTCCATTGAGGAGCCTGAGAAGGCTATAGTCTCTCTGCTGATACAGTCTTTTGATTCACTTAGCAGGCTTTGTCAAATGCATGCTGGCTTAAGCCTCTAAAAAATCAACAGTGCAGCATGACAGCACACATGTACACTACAGCACCCACAAACCCACAATCTGCCATTACCACAGCAGTTGCTGAGTCCACTAATTAGCTTATCAGCTCAGCACCTCTCTGCCTTGTTTCACGGATCTGCTTTCAAACTACACTCTCCTGAAGGGTCACAACACTAGCATTATGGCGCTGGGCATGCAAGTGTATTCCACTCAGGGGACCAAGTGGTGTCACAAAGAACTTGTAGTTTCTTGTATTGATTGTGTGACTAACACTAAAATAGCACCCAAAGAGGCTCAGATGATTTGACAGGACACATACAAGAAAAAGCTATTATAACGACATGCCAGACTGATTTAGGAGGCTCCGCTGGACAGCTTGATCCATTTGCAGATCAGCCAACAGTGGATCAGAGGCAGCTGGATTTTTATAATACTAGACAGGAAAAAAACGAACAGCTCACATTTAGAACTGCATCTATCTGCCAGGTCCTTTGGCTCTCTCAGAACACAAAGTTCAAGATAGTTTCACAACACCGTGACCAATCAGAAATTGCTATTATTATTCAGCCAAAAATACTTTAAAGAATATCCACAAACAAAATTACTTGAATGTAAACGGTGTAATTTCCAAAAAGTTGAGTACATTCATCTGCTTCTTTAGTGGTTCGTGCAGTTCTGTGGTCATTTCGAGGAGTGGGAAACCACTTCATGTTTAATGTTTGCCCAGATAAAATCATCAAATGTCAAGTATGCCACACTTAAAGGAGGTGATAGTTATTTATTTCATTCTTTATAAGTCATTAGCAGTTCTAATAAAACTGCAAAATGTAAACTTTGTTGTTTGGTAATTCAGTCCATCCAGGATGATGCTGGGACTGTAATTTCAGTGGCAATATTTGCTTTACATTACAAATTACAATGCTTGGTAACATCTGTTAAATGTTCCAGCATAGGCTGACTGAGAGGGGCAACAGAGGAAGTTTTCAAGATCCCCACACCCTTTATGGTGAGTAGCAGTCCTGTACAGTTTAACACGCAGAAGGGGAGCAACAACTGGGGTTTATATGTGACTATATATAAACATTATTACAAAGTCTGCCCCGGCACCACGGCCTTGTGGTTTCTGATATGGTAAAGCCAGTGAAATGGCAGAGAAGCCAATCTACAGTTTATAACTCAACCACACATCAATAATAGAAAAAAAAAACAGATTACAGTAAATCCATGGTTCAAAAGCTACATACCTTTGAAATGTCAAAGGGGAAACCACAACGGATAACTCATCTCAAAACTCATTTCAACTGCACAATGCAAGCTGTATTACAAATATTCAACAGCCTACTGTTCCCTCCAGGTATTTTTCAGCAAAACACTCTTTACATTTTCATTTGAGATGAGAAGAAAGAAATGTATTTTTTCACTGGCAAGCAGCCAAACCAAGTTAATTACATTCCAAATCTCCACTCAGCAACCCGGCTCGTGTTGTATTTCTCAAACTTCAACAGTCTCCTTGACTTTCTCTGAGTAATTGGAATCTTCCACTCTTCCACTCTTGTCATTATGCAGAGCAGCAGTAAGCACAACAAACCAAACCAAAAAGAACAAGGAGATCTGGCGCCCAGAATGCGCCGCGGTTGCCAGTTTGTAACCTCATCAACACATGGTAATACACTTTCTCTTTAGTCAATTAAAAGGATATTAGGTGGCGTGTACCTGGGAAGCACTGATGTCTTATTCCTGATGTAAAGTTGAGGAATCAGATGAGGGGTCGCCATGTTCCATTTTTGGATTAAGTCCAAAAAAAAACATTTTAAAAAAAATCACAAAAACTATTAAAGTGAGGCTATTCATTCTTTACTAATCACAATGCAATGCTCCTGCATCTGAAAGAAATCCAGCTGTTCAGACAACAGCTTGTGGAGCAAGAAGGTAACGTTTCACTGCAAAAATGCAGAACTGCACCAATTAAAAACAAAACTCCATGTAACACTGCAGTTTCCATTAAAACAAACAAATACATCAATAACGTATTTTCTTTTTGAAGATGTTTCCCAAAGTTTTTCCATTTCCATTCCTACAACAGTGTGATTACATTTCCAATTACTTTTCCCAACCATGCCACACAATCAAGACATGCTTTATAAAGCTCGTTGGCAAATCATTTAAAGTCTCTCAACATTTTTTTTTTCTTTTTTTTTTGGGCTTTTTTAACTGCAAAGACAAACTATAATCTCAGAGTGGTCCTCCCATTTTACCCAGTGAGTAATTATGGGATGACATGAAAATAAATCATCCATTCAAACGGTGACATGTGTGGAGGTCTGTGTACATTTCAACCCAGAATACAGTCCTGAAGCAACCAACGTTCCTTGGAAGGCATCGGGTATTTACTTCAGGAAGTCCTAATAACTGTTGATCTTCCAAGGTCTACAAACATCCCACTGCCCAAAAAAAGACCATCTCTGTCTAAATTAGGTGATAATTAAAAAACAAATAAATGTAAATGGTTTAAAATATAAGTAATTATACCTCTGTTTATGTACTCTCGCTCACATCTCACTGCCTCGTTCTTTCTCTGTCACTGAAACCGAGAGCCCTGCCACATGCCAATGCCTTTGTGTAAAAGATTAAGTGAAACCAGGAGTGTCAGCAATGCTGTGTTTGCAGAGGGAACACACTCAAATTCAGCTGCACCCACATACCAACATACTGAGGCCTAAAACAGAGCCACAGTAGAAAAATGTTGAAAAATTAAGCGCACTATCGAGATAACTTGTAAATAAATGTAAAGGCAACATTAAAGTAGGTTGTGCAATGATATCCAGAAAGAAGCAAAATGAAATGTCATTTCTGTTTCATTTTAGGGCTTTTTTTTTAGAATAACTGTCATTATTACACCTGAACTGTCACTGAAAATAAAAAAAAAACTATGAATACATGGAGAATGAAATTCCTGAAAAGTGAGACGTAGCTACAATGAAAATATTATGAACAAAGCCCAAAAGTGCCAGGGGTGGCTTACAAGACTAAGGCGGAGAGAGGCCTGGGGGGACTGTGGGTTTGTAGTGGTAGGGAGGGGAGTCGCTCACACACACACACACACACACACACACACACACACACACTTGGCTCAGAGAGGCACAGACACAAACAGCACATGGCAGAGGACCAATCCTTGGTGGCCTCACCAGCTAACTTACTTCCTGTGTAACCCTGAGCTAACTCAGTCATGATCTATTGATATGAAAAACATCTGTCGAAAAGGCTAAGCAGATACTGCTTAGTTTTAATTTTCAGTTGGCTCTACTCATATGCATCTTAACCAAAAATCTTTTTAACATATAATAACTGTGATTACATAATTGATCACAGGGTTAGCTACTTAACATTCAAGCTATAAAGTACAGTAATCTTGTGGGTTGAGATGTTGCTGCACAACACGATGAAATCTCAGAGGTTTGTGTGTTCACATTTGTGCATGTGTTTATTTACACTGCGTGAGTGTGGACATGCGTGCATCTACATGTAAGTGTGGGTGTGTGTGCATGTGTGCCTACCTGCAAGAGTGTGTGTGCTCACAGGGCCCGTGGTCTTTCAGTGTGGACCTGAACCAGCCGTCTCCAGTTCTGTTTGCACAGGACATGCCTCAGGAAGCTAAGACAACTGTTCATGTTTGCCCAGGCTTGCGAGCCTTTCTTAATACACTCGACAGCTGCATTCTTCGACAGCGCAGACACTGTTTATTAGTGTTTTTATACATGTATCGTATGGAATCGGTGGGTTTGTGGCATCTTCAGTAAGCTTTTTTTCCTAATATCAAGCAGGAAGATTCCAACGCTAACAAAAAAAAAAAACACATGTAATGCTGCAAGTCTGACAAATTCTCTGTTATTCTTATGTATTCTGCAACCTTTTTTCACCTAGACCAGTTGTCTTTTATCCTATACTAAAGCCATAAATGCAACAAGGGCTGAGTCATAACAGATTTAGCATAAGTTCATATGAAAACCTGAATTAAGGTCCTCAGTCATGCACGTGACTTGTCGACAAAATTGCAGGACAAGATCCTTTCCTTTACTCCGTCCTCTTAGCTTATAATGATAAAGTCATTCCTGTTGGATGCACAATTCAGAGAGAAACGAGCTGAAAACAGAAAAGCTGGATGAACCATTGGCTCTTTGCAGGGTGGTAAATATGAAAGTAAAAGATGATGAGCTCTGTCTGTACTTATTTGAAATGTTGATATGGCTCTCTCATGCAATGGTTACACTAATTTATGTAGCAAAGCCTGCTTTACACAAATCTGCCAAGGCCAATGACTGGGCTCATAATCTTCAGCATCTAGAACAATCACTTTGTGGTCTATTTGTTTATGAATGACATGAAGCAATTAGCCTAATGAAGATCAGCCTCCTTGGTGGGGGAATTACAGCTTTCCAGTGCAATGAAAATGTTTAGTCTTGTTTTGTCTCCACATTGGCATGCTGATGTCTTCATCTTAAAACAATGAGAGCTGCAAATCTTAATGCATAACGATTAGCAAGATGCAGTTCACAGTAGGGATTGTAAGACTGTTGTAAACTTAAAAAAAAGAGAGAAAAGAAAAAAAATGAGTGAACTGCGCACTTCCTGACCTACAGACAAAACCACATGCATGTGGATACAGCTAAATGTCAGCAACGGCAATAAGTTTAGTTGTTGCCCCTGGTAACCCACAGACATAAAGCCGCATAACAGAAGGTCACAGCAGTTTGAATGTTAATATTGACTTTGACTTCTTGCAATAACAAAACCATTAATGCAACAACTTTGTGATATACTGTCTAGCCGCTAAGCATGTTTACCATAATTATTTCCAGTGCAACACACTAAGCAGCTTGTTTATTGTTTGTTTGCTGTACAGGAAAAAAAAATATAATCAGCATTCTATGGATGAAATAAGGGAAACACAAGGGGTACACGAAGCTTTCAGTGCAGCAAGCAGCCAGTCAAAAAAAAGGTTGTGCTTTTTCATATTGAAGTGTTGATGGAAAACAGATGAATCTGCACCGAAATGCCACTGGAGCACACAGCAAAACACGCAGTCAGTATTCTCTTTTCATCAGCAGACAGAGCTCAGAGCAGGGCACAAAAATGGTTAAATAAATCAGATAAAGCCGCTCTTTCTCTCTCTCTCTCTCTTTCTCTCTCTCTTTCTCTGTCGCACACACACGCACACATTCTTCAGTGAAATCCATCAATCAGCATTTCATGCAGTTTGGGTTTGAACCACACCAAATGCACTAAAACAATAAACGTCTGTCTTTCAAGTTGCTATCTGGACTGGAACACATCTGGTGGCAAGGCTCATTTTGGTTTCCACGTCGCTGAATGACATTACAGACTCAACGGCAGCCTGAAAAATAAAGTACCCCTAAAAATCTCTTTACGTTTCCCCTCCATCTTCTGCCCCTTCTCCCTTTCTCTTCCTCTATCTTTATGCACACACCAAATCTATTTCCCCCTCCCTGCACTAACCAGCTAACCCCTCAAACATGATTCCATCAGCCCATCCCCCCCCAACCAATCAAGAAGTGAATATAAAACAGCACAAGGAAACTGGGCTGCAAGAGGGAGGTAGTAGAAAGGGGGGTGTGCAGACAGAGAGAAGAGAGAAAGACAGCCAGTCAAGGTGACTGCTACTGAGGAACCAGTGGACTCCTGAGGTGAAGACAGTTTAAAAGCCTCTGCAGGACCGGACTCGACTTCACACAACTCACAAGTGTCTGAAACACACACCCAGCCTCCAGCTGAGCAGCCAAGAGTCAAGCCCAACTGTAGTATCTGGGTTCCAAGGAGCTGTGACGATAATTAGGGTTAATGTGATTTAATGAGGGGCATGAGCTGGGGCCGGGCTTTTGAATCGCAATCAATGTCAAATTCTGAATTAGTCTGACACCTTGTGATGTGGTGATGTTTCACAGTGGCTTTGATCAGCCATTTGTGCAGATTGGGCCCACAGAACTGCTATCAGTCTTATTCTAAAAGCAGTTTGACGATCGTTCATAATAAACCTGCCAGACTGTGGTGTGAGAACAGCACCGAGATGCTTTGGATTGAAGCAGTTCACTGCAGATGCGCACTTGGAAGAGTTTTTTTTTTAAAAGAAGAAAAAAATGCACAGTCATGATTAATTTCTTGGTAGTTAACCCAATCAATCATTGACACAAATAGACTGTTTCTATAGACTTTGGTGATTAAATACCAAAGCAGGCAGGATAGAATAAACTACAGAATCTATTTTCAGCCATTCATGACTTATGACCCTCTTAACACCTCTCGTAGCTCTGAGTCATGTCTGGTCTAGATTATAAAGTGCAGAGCAAACTGATGGGACTGCAGCAGACTGGTTTGTCACCTTCGCTGTCCGGGAGGTTTAACTTTAAGTCTATAGAGGTAAATCACTGTTATGAAAAGCTGCACTGTTCTCAAAAGAGACAACCGGCCTCAAAATACCAAAATGGAATCCTATAGGTATAGCAATAAAACAGAAACTACTGATGTGCAGAAACTACAGTATCGTTTTTCTGTGCTGTAACAAAGCCGTAACATAGTTGCATAAAATCCTACACATTTCAAGGAGGGTCAAGTTTTGCATGGCTGTAAATGATCAACTCAGTATGGCTGGAAAAATACCTTTTTTTTTCCAAATTGGATTTTATCTTATGTCTCACTTGCATTTAAAAATAAAAAAATAAAACATCATAATAAATAATCCACTTTCATTCTACAGTAATGGACCGTGTGCACCCAGCACAATCTTAGCCCCACTGCTCCAAGGAATAGCACTGTATGTACTTATCATTAACTCAAAGACACAATCAGCCCCAGGCGCTCCAGCTTCCCTGCATAACCTTTTGACATTGCTGTTGGGAAGGTAAATGAGAGAAGAAGTTCGACACAAAGAGGGGGAGAAGTGCAGAGACAGAAAGATTTGACTATGAAAAGAGCTGGGAAGTGGGTAGGCACCCCCCAAAAAATACACCTTGTAATGATTTGGAAAAAACAGATACATATATTTAAAAAAAAAAAAAAGGAAAAAAAGATAAGAAAAACAATGTCAACTTCATTACTTTATTTCATGTTATTTGTTCTGAGCTAACTGTCTGGAACTGGGTAAGAACAATAAACTCACCAGTCTGAGAGACCCCAGTCCCAGCAACTCAGACCGTATTTGGTTTACATTTGAGCCATGCACGGGTTAACATTTTCCCAGGGAGAATGGTTGGTATATTGCAACCTGGACCGACCAGTCAGCAGAATGTTATGAATGGGCACAATGAAAACCCCAAGTCCATGCTGTCAACCCAAGAATGCTTGCCTTCGTGTAATTAACTTCTCTCTGTGTACAGAATGAGGTACCACTGAAATAACTCCCTTTTTTTTCTGTTTCTATTACGGTCGCATTTCAAAGAAGAAAAAAAGAGGGGAAAAAAATACATTCTGAGAATTCAACATGGAATGTTTTGTTTTGTTTTTTCTTTTTTTCTGCCTGTCCACACTTTGAAGTATCCTGTGACTAATACAGTGATTTGGATAGTATTTGCAAAGGAACGAACCACTTTTGAAGGGGTGGTACGTGTTCTGCAAAAAGCAGCCTCATTGCTCTTTGAATGGACAGATGTCAGCTGCCTGTTACTCACACTGATGCACAATAAAGCATGAAAAAGTGAAAAAAAAGCTGGATCAGGCTATAGATGAGAGTTATCTTGTTAAAACAGACTTTGCACATGCACCTCAAGGTTCGACAGGGATTATGTATGCATTGCACACAAAAACACAGTCAAATCTTTAACTGTATATAAATAGCAAGCAGCAACTTGGAACAGACTGCAAGTATGTAAAGAATAACATGTGCAAACCATTGGATTATAAACCTACAAAATAACTACAGTATAATTACATGAGAGGCTCTCTCGGGTACCGTGCAGTTAGAGGGGAGAGGGATGAGGAGAAAGTGGAGCATCTACAGTAATCTGTCCAACTTCATTTCACCGGAGTGATTCTGCCTGGGGGTATGCACAAGTCATAATGCATTTGACAAATAGTCTCCCACTAAAACAGGCATTTGCGAAGAAGTGGCCTTCAGCGCTGGTATACACAGCTGAGTGTACACTGAGCAAACAAGCCTCCCACTCAGTGAGGAAAGATACAGAGAGGCTTCAAAAAGATTAGGAGAAATCTTGGGCGAAAAGTAAAGATGACTCATGGTGATTGTGCAAGCGCAGGACAATGCAAGTTGGATGAGGTTGAGAAAAGCAGCAGTGCCGTGGGGTTCTAAGCAAAATACAAATCAATGCTTCTCTCCCGTGTTTGCCTTTGACTTGTTCCGAAGTGTGCATGAACATTTTTTTTTTCTTTTTTTTTAAATCAAGCACTTTACGATGAGATGAAGACAAGCACAGGATGCTTTATTGTCTGGAGACCTTTATAATTTAGTTGATTCTCTGTCAGATGTTGATTTAAAAGAGAAGTGAAATGATTAAAACAACTGATTGGTGCAAAAAGTCAGTTGCAACTTATCAGACCTTCCCAACAAGCCATCGGGGGAGAAGTGGTTACTCTAATGAAGGTTAAAGTTTTCAGTTTTAGATCATTTTAAAACCATTACTATCATGAACGAGTTGGTGTTGTAAATTTGCACCATAAAAAAAAAGTGTTTCCAACATTTCATTTGCTGAACACCAGAAAGACTTCTGTCAGACCGAAAACTGAACATTGCAACTTCCATGATGTGAAATGTGTTTCAGTGAGGTAAAAGACAAACGAAACAAACAAGAAGCTGATTGGATTTTTTTGATTTTTAATATCCCATCCTAAGCAAACTGTTGCCTAAATTCAATCATCCTGTCAGAATGATCTATATTCCTGTCACGCATCAATCAACCATCAGTCTGAATGCAGTCAATCAGCCTGAGCCCGTTTCAGCTTACACATTCTTTACATTATTAACCCCTTCAGGTAGAAAACAGAATGAGTACAGTTCAGGTTTATGAGCCTACAAGGCTTTGCAGTCACTCATTAATAGATGCATTTTAAGTTTACCTCGTTTTAACAGGAAGCAACAGCCTTTTATATATGGACTGTCTCATTTAGACTTTTGCTCACTTCCTAGTTTTTGACTTACTGCACTGTGATGTATAATCACACCAGTGGTTTTAACACAAGCTGTATATTTATAAAACTAGATGTGTAAATGATGGTGAATTGGCACCTTTCACAGGGCCTCTTTTGGG
Source organism: Telmatherina bonti (assembly GCF_933228915.1). Lineage (NCBI taxonomy): Eukaryota > Metazoa > Chordata > Actinopteri > Atheriniformes > Telmatherinidae > Telmatherina > Telmatherina bonti. The sequence continues at coordinate 24,580,749 of NC_136624.1, forward strand.
AAGTTTATCTTTTCTTTTGTTTTTGTCTCTTTTTTTTTTTAAACTTTTGTGCTTGCTGATATTTCAGCAGTGCACATGAAACTAATTAAACTATAATACTAGAAATTATGTTATTACAAAGACTAAGACATGGAGAAAAAGTATTTCTTATCTCCTCTGCAAACTTCATTTCCAGTACTTATCATGTACTTCTCATGGAGGTCAACTCCATTCTGCTACTGAAATAAGGCTTCTGTAAAGATGAACTACAGCAAAAATGTCAAATAAAGTTCTTCAATAATAATTCAACACTTATGTTTAGTAGCAGGAGTAACACAGATAATATGCTATTTTATATCTTAGTCACAGCTGTTACTTCAGTAATGACAATGTTATATGCCTCTGCCCTTGAAACCCAAAGCTGTTCCTTAGCAGGGAAACAGACTCCGGGCTTGCTGAATCATAACTTATACAGTTCATTGTGTTAATACTGTAATACCTGGAACACAGCCTCGGTCAGGGGAAACCATGCCCTGTAGTTTAAATATACATATGCAGCTAAAGTGTGCATGTGTATTACTATATCTGCACCCACTCAGAATTTTACAGTTTAATCAAAAAGACAACTCCGCTGGTGCTGATTTTGGTTTTATTATAATGAGAATTATTTCATGTTGCAGTTTAGGGACAGAGGTTCATATACAGAAGATTTGGGTGTAAGAAATGACTGTTGTTGAGATATTCTAAGTAATGTACTTTAAAGTTCTCTGCAAGTTAGTGCTCTGTGTGCGTGTGTGTGAAAGAGCTGCTAATTGTATGTGTTATACATGGATAATATATACATGTGACTGGATGAACAGGGAGTTTAAACAGTTCGAAATGTGTACTGTGCTATAATGTTTCCCTTTGTCATCAGCTAATGTTAACTGCCTGCTGGCTTCCCTCCAGGTGCTAAAGCAAGCAAACTCATTTGAATGGACACAGGCTGATGCCGCCCCCTAACTCTGCTCAGTGTAGTTATTGATAAATGTTTGCACAAGTTTTAACTTGACCACAAGAAAAGTTACTTGTAATCTTGGAAAAAGTCTGTGTGTACTTTTCTTTCCTGTAGATGCCAAGGTTTTTTTTTTTTTCCTTTTATCTGTTTCTTTCTGGGAAGCAAAGAGTCAGGACCAGTGTGGCTGTGTAACAATAGGCCTATTGACATTTCATACAAATAATTTAGGGAATACACAATATTTAAAAGCATGAAACGAATTTTTTTTTTTTTTTTTTTTTTTTTTTTTTTTACTTCTTCATCAACAAGCCTGGTAAACATTGGGTGTAATTAACAAAAGTGCATTTGTTTTTCTATAACAAGTGCATCAAATATTCTACATATACACAAACGTCCTGACAGTGCTGTCAATATAAACACAAAAGCTTATTAAAAATGACAGATATAAAATTATTGAGAATTTGAACCCAATATGGCTGAGTTTTTATGTCGTTGAGAAATGGTTGATTCCACAAAAGTTATGACACATCACGTGCATGCTGGATTTTTGCGCACTAAATGGTAGATGACTACGAGTTACATTATTCTGTTAAACATCTATTACAGTACACACACACACACACACACACACACACACACACACATATATATATATATATATATATATATATATATATATATATATATATATATATATATATATATATATATATATATATATATATCGATGCGCGGACAACCTTACATCAGCACATTTTTTCTGACGCATAACGTAACATCATATTAGGAGAAAATGCTGTCTGTGCTTTTGGAATAATTGTGCCCTGCGACCTTATGTGTGACAAATAAACCCGCGTTATGTCAGATATGTTTCAGACATACATGTAACTCTTTACAAGTCTAAAATAATATCGGTTAAGACTCAATCATGCGCGCACATCCAGCGTTTGTTCGCTTTGGTCAGAGAAAGCAGCTCATGCACTGCGCTGCGCTGCGAAGTCTGCTCACAGTGCAACTACAGTACTGTTAGATTCAGTTGTTCACGTAAGTTAGTAAGATTGGCGTCGTGGGGGATCTCCACGTGCACGAGATCAGAGAAGGTGTCAGTGATGATAAACACAAATGATGCGTAACAAACGTGGATGAAAATCTAATGCTGCCTGTGGGATTGTTTCTCTGTTATCCCAGGAGATGCAAAAGGGCAGCACTTGTCACTTTCCAACGCGGGATGCCCTACCACACAGCCACAGCGCATTTCTGTGCAACCTGCACTTGGAGCGGCCACATTTCATCCACTTTAAAAGAGCGTAAAGTAGAGGCAGTTGCTTACCTTGTTGGAGTGGTAATATTCCAAACTGGAGTCAGTCGGTAACGTACATGAACCCACGCTTGAAGGGGGAGCAGGATAAAATCTGACATCCATCTCTGAGTCCGCAAGACTGACGGCATGAAAGCTTAACTCGTAAAAAAAAAAAAAAAAAAAAAAAAAAAAAAAAAAAAAAAAAAAGAGAGAGAGAGAGAAAAGCACCCCCCCCCCCCCCCCCCCCCCCCAATAAAAACCTGCGCGATTTCTCTCTCCCTTGCAAACGCGCGCGCGTACTCACGCGGTCTCTCCTCTGTTCTTGTGTGTGAAACCTAAAGAAAAAGAACTACAAGAGGAAGAGTACCGAGTCTCTCCAGGTGCTGACTTATAATATCCGCTCTACAGTTACCTCAGTAATATCTGGAGATTCGGTGATGCTCTGCAAGAACTAACATCCCTGTAAAGTTCACCAGAAGAGGAGAGTGAAGTGGGGGGGGGGAGAACCTTCCGCCAGAAATCTCTAAAAACTAACAGTAGATTGTGTGAAGTTGTTTAAGATCGAGCTGATGTTGCAGGTTCAGATGCAGAAAGGATCTTGTCGACGCTTGTTCCCAAAGCGCCAGTCCAGTTCACCGTTCCTGGTTTCCAGACGCGCTGTAGCTTTGTCATGAGAGAGCGCTCGCACACACTCACGAGCTCCCGTCCTCCCAGGGACTGCTCGGCTGCGACCTCTACCGGTCAGAGAGAGGAAGGGGCGCGGGAGGCCGTCGGGACGAGGATCAGGCGGAGTTGGGAGGATTAACTGGATGTAGTTTGGAATGAAGTGACTTCTGAGTTGACAGAGTAGAGCTGTCTTGTCGGGACATCGCAGAGTCTGATCAGTCTTAACTAAATAAAAAATTAGTTTGAACCTTTTTTTTTAGTTTGATTTAAATAAACATTCTCATCATTTGCTGACAAAAATCACCAAAAGAGAATCTTTGGTTTGTATAATCCACTGACAATAATGTGCTGTAAAAATACTTAAAGTAGCACGTGGACTCTCTGCAAGTGAAAGAGTTTATATAGCGCAAACGTGAAGTGTCTTTGTGTTTTCTGAGATGATCATAAAACCTGCAGCTGGAGCAGCAATATCTTAATAAAAGATGCACTGATGCAGCAAAAAGCAGCTGAACTTGTTTCCCCTTCGATTTGAGCTCTTCAGATAGCTATGACCTGAATCAATGAAGCTTTACATAAGGGAAATACTATCAAGTTTACCTAAATATCAAGATCATATCCCAGTACGTCTGCGAGAATAAATATGCATTCTATATCTGATCATGCATTAAAAGAGGCCTTTGTCTTTCCTTTAGGTCATTAATAGCTACAGCACTTATGGCTCAAACATTTCCAGTGATAATAGGAACAAAATGTTGTGTCTATACTGTCTCTGCATACATAGTTTCATATAGTTTGAGTGTTTAAAATATTTTGTCACTGGACAGCTGGTCGGCATTGAAATATCAAAAGTCCTACAAGCATCTGGATGGCTGGGGTCTCAATCATTAGTCTGGGAAACTGCTGGGAAGTAAAATGATTCATCACAATATGGCAGCCAGACCATCATTTTGCTGTCGTGATACTGGACGGGACAGGTTAAAAAAAAAAAAAATAACAGCCTAAAAAACTGTAAAGTTCCATCTCTCCTCCCTGACACATTTTTCTTTAGTTTCTTCATAATATAACTGACTAGCCTGTCTGTTAACACCAAAATGACAACGCTGGATATTAGCAGTGACAAAAGGAGCATTGACGACTATTACTACAGACTGCAGACAAGAAAAAAGCCTGAAACGGCTTATATCTATTTCTCATATTTTTTGATATATCAGAAAACCAGTAAAATGTGATGTTTTCTCAGAAAGAACGACATGATGTGCCTTGAGCTTTCTTTTTCCATTTAAGCGTCCATATTTGTTCATTTAAAAAGGTAGAAAAGAGGAGAAGCTGGGCTTTTCGTCCGTTACTTGTATACATTAAAACATGAGAGATTTGCATAATAGTGGCGTGTTCGCCAAGAGGAGCTGCTACCTCACAGGAGGGGCTTGAGGACACATGAGCGAAAATGAAGCATTGCAAAGGGGGGCATTATTTAGGTCCAACTGTGAATTATTTTGTTTGTTTTGTTTCATGTCACTGGGCTTTTCCAGTCAAAGCAAATGATGAAACAATGAATTTGTTCATTAGTATAAAATGATCCATTTAAAGCCACACAAAAGGCTTTGATTGCAAATTTAAAATATTCTGTATGCTGTATGATTTATAGTGCATCACTATGTTGTCTGCAGTTCTATTAACAATCCTGCATATAAATGTGTTAAAGTACTTTAATGGTGTTTGTTGTGATGTGCAACATTGGCATAATATGGAGCATAAAGTTAATGCTTCACTATGCTTGAAAAACTGTTTTCACTTTCTTGAAACATTACTGCCTACAGCCATTTTGCAAATGTTCTTTATTTTCCCTCTTTTGATGCATGTCTGCTAAACAGTAGGCAGCAGAATACACACTGAGACTAGACAAGCTAGCTTAGATAATATACACATCACAACGGTGCTCCACTTTTGACCCTTGCACACACAATCAGATTCACACACCTGGAAGAGCTCGATGCATGCTCAGACACAGCGGTCGACACAACAGGATGTACACACAGAACAATGTCCAACCAGAGCTGCAGATAGGTGCAGAGAGGAAAAATAACCTCGCTCACAGTCAAATGTGTGCCAAACCGTCAAGAGGAAAGGGGTGGAGGGCTGTTATTTATGCAGTTATGTGTCATTATAATGTTTTTGCAAGGCAGGACTAAATGTTAGCATTCCTGCCAAAGCGTGCTTTTATTTGCTTTCTGCACTTTTTGATGTATGTATGGCAGTTCTTTTGTGCACAAGTGTGTTAACCAAACTGCCATTGTCATCCCAGTGGGTGACTCTTTGGTCCCCTCGGGACTGTGCCTCTGTCTATGTAGCTATTACACGGCATGGTGGCTCTGGCCCTGGGGTGTGAGCCTGCTTTAATACCAGGCACAGATGGGTTGCACCGTGGGCTTGCTGTTGCGGCTCACCACCAGCTGCCAGCTCAGGCTGTCCTGACTCCAAGCTCATAAGGTTAACTGTCACAAGGATACTAATTTTTTTTTTTTCTTTTTCTCATTTTGCGTCTCTGTGTCGCTGTCTGTGTGATTCTTTTCTTCCTGTCTGTCACTTTCTCCCACACTGTCACTTGTTCACTCAGTCTCCCTCTGCCACTCTAACAGCTGAGGATACAGTACACGGGGGGGATCTGGCACAAGCGGACTCATGGCTTCATTGGAAAGGAATGCGTGTAGTCTTTATGTAGTTTTGAGTAGGAGCCAGGCAGATAGGGAAATGTGCCACAAGGAAGGAAAATTGGTGATAAAAAAATCAGTGATGGAAATTATTAAGTTCATGGAAAAAAGTAAACAGTGAGCTAAAGATGTAAAGACTGAAGCCTTAGTTGTTGGATCACAGGATGGTGGCGAAGTCGCTTCAACTTTTAACAACCAAAAGCAAACTTTCCAGTGTATACAGATCATTTGGCATTCTGTCATCAAACACATTCATCAGTTCAGGACAATTTGTGGAACAAACACTTGTTATTGCAATGGTAAGAGCTTCTGTTACCATTAGTAAGCAGGAAGTAAATGTAAAGCCATATTTTCTATTAACTGTTATAACCCTGATGATACTTATTAAATGATGTCATCAGTAACTGGTTTTGTGAAGTCCTTGGAAGTGATTTTACTCCTAAAACATTGATTAGCAACCTTCCACATGTACAGGAATAATTAATAGAAGTGAATCACTCACAGATATCAAAGATTTTTTTCATGAAAAAAACCACTAACGCTCACTTGTGCTTTCATAAGCAATCAGCTTAAAAAAACACATTTGGTCTTCATACTGTAATACATAATAAATTAAATGAAGACAAATATTTTCCTTTTGTAGGCACACTTTTATCCCAGTTAACTGCTAATTATTCTGCATCTTAAGTTTCTGACTTAAGTGTCATGCTGCAGCCGATTTATGGATTTTACTTCCAATTAACTGCTTCTTCTGTTGGCATATAATGTTGCAGGTAATGGTGTTTCAGACCAAAGCAAAAGGACACCTTGTGTTATATCTGTAAATGTGGAAGGTTGCTTTGCTTTATCTCACACTCTAATGAAATAATAGTTGCAGAAATGGTAAAGAAGTAAAGAGGGTTTCTAATATGGAGAAAATGACACAAGCACTGCACTTTAATAATGAACATGTTTTATATTCCTGAATCTACCTTAAAGAAAAGAAACTAAGTGGCCATCCTGGCTGACAGAAATGTTCCTTTTTAACTGGAAACAACTGTCACATTTTTAAACACTGGTTAACCTTATGTTAAGGTTTTGTGGCCCAGTGTACTCGGATGGAACCCACCCCAGAGCATGGGAATTCAAAGCAAAACTGACACGATAAGAATTTATACCCAAAGCCGTCTCAAGCCAGCATGTCACCATTCCACCCACACCTTTCTGAGAAGAGATCTGACTTTATGTATTTTTGGTAATGAAAACAGGAGGGGGAACTATTAGACATCCCGACCACTTTAATCTAATAAATTCAATCTGTGTGAAAGAAAACAGCACAGAATAAAATCACAAATAATTTATGTTTGACTATGTAAAATTCAAATGGATCCTACAACCTACTGAATATGTTCCAGCCTTTACGTGTTTTTCAATGCAACACTGAAGCCCAGCAGTGTTCACAGATTGGCCACATAAAACTTAGCAATTTTAAAGCAATTTAAAATTCAGCTCCAAAAATAAACATAGAAGAAAAATAAATCAATTGGTGACATGCCCAATGTTTTAAGAAAAAAAATATTGCTTTGCTTAAAAACAAGCCACAGCTTAATAATATAAACTCACATATAAAATAGTCAATAATAGAAGAAGCAAGAATGTTTATAAGTTTGAAATAAGAGACAAAGTCTCTCATGTCAAAGTCCGGTATAGGTTGTCAACTGATCCACCCACCATAATCTCATTTTGATGCCTTTTTAGTTGCTCTTTCTGCTGCTTTCATGATTATGACTAAACTGAAGAGTTAGATGGTTTGATACAACCAACCATCGGGGAAGTTGTCTGTGGAAACTTTTTAAAAACGTGCAAACACTTAAAAAAAATACTTAGCAGGAGTTTCTGATGAACAATATGTGTCACTCTCTTTCACCCATGGTGAACTGTTGCTGAAGTGAGGAACAAGAAGAGTAAAAATATTTTGTCACCATTCCACAGCTCTTCTTTAATAAAGAAACTTATCACCTCTTACGTAACTGACCTATTTTGGAGCAGTTGGAAATACAGTAGGATGGATGCATTTACAACCAGGTTCCTTTCCTTCCAGCTGATCTAAGTAAGCATCATTTGTAGTTTGCTGTTGTTGCATCTGAAATAGCCTGATAGTCAGTACATGATGCTGGCGGGTGTAACCAGTAGCACCTCTGCTACTGACAACATGCTCTGTTAATGCATTATAGAGCTGATGCTGAACACACTGTTAGATGGCAGGATGTGTTCTTCTTAATGTTCATCTTAACTGTCTTCACTTTTTTCCGTTTATACTTGATGACACACTTTTGTGTTACATTTGATTTGTATGCAAGAGTTCAAAAGTAGTCAAGTAGTAAAAGAGTAGAAATAAAATCCAACAGACTGAGTCTGACTTTTAAAATGCAATGCTCTGCGACTAATTTCCACACAGATAAAATAATCCCTACTAACTACTTAAAATATATTTTTTTTTACTAGTTTTTTTTACTAGTTTGAGAAAGAAAAACTTTTTGTGTAATGTTTGGACACAAGATAAAAAAAAAAAATTCAGCAAAGTCATCTTTGTCTTTGCAGTCCAGTAACAATGTCTTCATGTGATATACCAAACTTGAAATATTTTAAACATCTCTGTTTGGGTTAAACCAACTTCAGTGTTTCAATTTCCCCACTACTTTAAGTAAACAAGCCTCTGAATTTCTTCATTACTTAAGTGGGATACATGTCAGCTTGTCAAACTTCCTTGCACCTAATTTGAGTTGAATTTACTTTCTTATGCCATTGTCTTTAATTAGAATATAATAATAAAAAAAAAGATTCTAGCACTTAATAGAAAGGAAGTGCAAAGTAAATGTCATGCAGACACTGAAAGTAAAAGGGATAAAGAGGATCACATATGGTGCTCAGAAAACTTTCTTGACAGTCTAGTTATTAAATGTTACTTCCATGGAGATAAATGTTGACGTCCTTTAATAAAACCTGCCGGGGAGCTGGGAAATAACAAAATACTTAACGTAAACCAAAGCACACCAGATATGGAAAAACAAACTTTTTTAAAATGTATTTTACAAGATCTAAACAATAAAATATGTGTAACAATACCTGACCAGAACTGATTTAAAATAAAATTTAAAAAAACATTAAAGTATCATGATTTCTTTAGTTGATTGATTGATTGATTGATTGACTGATTGATTGATGATTTTTAATAGTTAAATTCCTAAAAGTATTGTACGTGTAGATGTTATATATAATCTAATATATATTTAGATCAAGGCTTCAGCCTTCAACACACAGCAGGTTTCTAATGTGCCCCTGCTTCAACAGAACCAACCTAAATGAATGAGTCAGTACAGAACGTCAGGATGCCAGATCTACTTCATGTCAGTCACATGCTGGAGCGGGGATACATTGGAAAACTGCAGAACTGCAGCTCATGGAGGACCAAGTTAAATAGCTGCATATAGAAATAATTCTAAAAATATAAAAACAAATGACAATGTTCCCCATGATCTAATCGTACAAAGTATGAATACCTGGTATGAGCATTTTAAGAGAACATAAAATGAAATGAACATTTAAAAGCTAAGCAGGTGCTTCTCAAGAACAAGGGGAGACTGCAGGCAGCAGGAGAGGACAGAGTGGTTGTAGGGTTTGGTCAAACAAACCAGACAATAAGCAAACCTGGCCTGAGTGTGTTAGCACAGCTGGCCACACAACCTGCCACTATTTAGGAGGAAGCTCCGTCATTCAGTCGCAGCTGCTGGGAATCAATGTGATGAGGATCATGTGTGCAGGTGGTCACACCTCCTCAGTTGGCATGACTTTTACCTGATAACAGTGTTTCCTAATCCGGGTCCTCAGGACACCCCTGCCCTGTTCCTCCTCCAAAACACCTGATAAAGTGTTCTGGGAGGATCTGAGAACCTGAGAAAGTCTTAGCAACCAACTTCAAACCAACAGTCAGAAAATTGGACAGGATGCAAGATGGTGGCACATGAAATGGTGTCTGTCATGACTTTTAGACATGGAATTTAGCCATGACATCATGGACTTTTTAGGACATTAAGTCACGTCAGTCCAAAATCTTTTCAGCTCATGGAGGATTTAGAGTTTTAATGTTTACAGGAAGCTGACAGAGTTCTTTGACTCTAATATACAGGAGACTATCCTGGCATGTCAAGCTACGTCTATATAAATGAAATATTTAAGAAATATTTCCCTTATATATAGATAGACATCCTTCTGCCTGGCCGTTTGTCTAAAAGGCAGAATGCTGAGTCAAAACACACATATAAAATGGCAAACACTGCTGAAATAAAATGCTTGTCAATTGTTTTCCAAAAACTAAACCCAAACAATCTTAAACAAGAGAAGTCGTTGCACATACCTAAAGGAATTTGAACACTAAAAAGACATTGATATCCTATTGTCGATCCACAGTGAACCACCAAATGGCCGGTCAGTGCCAATAATAGCTTTAAAACTCACCACTCAACTTCACTTCAAAGTAAGACCTCAGATATTTTTCAGATAGTAATATGTGTTTTTTGCTTTTTGGTGTCTTCCTTCAGACTCCAAAAACTTCCATCATTAAGCCACAACTGAAAAAGAATAACTTATGAGCAGCTATTGCCAAAAATCAAACCTCCTCTTTCTTTGTAAGATTATAGAAAAACTGCCTTTCAGCAGTTACAAAACTTCCTGACACTAAGTAACTGTTTGATGTCTACCAGTCATACCAGTCAGGTTTTGGGCACACCATGCCACTGAGACTGCTCCAGTTAAGGTCTTTAAGACATCCGCTTGCATGTAGATTCAGCTGACTGGATCTCAGTGCTTTATCTGACACAGTAAACCATAACATTTTATTTTAGACTTGCTGACACTTTTTGTCACTATTTTTGAAAAATTGGTTTGAGTTTATTTAAAAGACATTTTGTATAAATGTAACTAGAAATATTCTGTGGAGTTCCCAAAGGCTCCATTTTTGGGCCACCACTATTAAACATATACTTGCTCTCACTCAATGAAGTTTATTTATATATATATATATATATATATATATATATATATATGTATAAATATATATATATATATATATATATATATATATATATATATATATATATATATATATATATATATATACATGTATATATATATATATATATATATATATATGTATATATATATATATATATATATATATATATATATATATATATATATATATATATATATATATATGCAGTCAGAACTTAACATGGACAGGCGGTGTTCAGGTTCTGTGCTCTTCACATGTAGAAACTCATAAACTCACAGAAAACTCACAGACATTTTGCATCACTTTACAGTAACAAATCCTGTTGAGCACAATCTCATACTGATAGCTTGTGTCTCTTCCATGAATACCCTATACCTACGCTCCACAGGTCCTCAGGGTCTTCTGCTAACATGTCCGTACACATTTATTTATGTGTAATGTTTTATTTGATGTTTTTTCCCTTTCCAACAAGTGCTTTCTGGCACTTGTCACAACAATCCTGTAAATGAGATTTTGTATTTAATGTTTTGCTGGGTGAAATAAATGCTAATCAAAATTAAATAAGAAAATGAATAAACAAGAGTGTTTATTCATTTTCTGTCTGGAGATGACCATTTTGACTGCATGAGGAGGACTCAGATGATCAGTACAATATATTGCATGGGCTTTACTTTTGAACTCCTGCATTAAACTCTGCATTTCTTAAATGGGCAACCCTCTCTTCTTCGACATGAGAGAGGCCACATTAGGCTACTCTCTCATCTGTAACAAATAAGCAGAGTTATGCAAGTGCTATTTAATGTCTCTGTAACAAGAGCCTCAGTTCTACATTAGTTATGGGAAGTGCAGCCGTCAAGGTGCAGTTTTATCAGAGAACCACAAGACTTCTTGTTGTTGATCATTTTGTTTAAAATGTTAATGCCTTTTTTTTCTTGTAAAACACTTCAAAGCATTCAGTTTCAGAAATGACTAACAGAACATTTCTGGGTCAAACAGTGTCTTTATGAACACCAGGACAACAAGAGCATGATGGAGCTTTAGCATGAGGTGTTTCAGCTTTTAAGCTATATTTGAGGTCTTGTATTTTGCTTCTGTTCTCTCAGATCTAATTTAACACTCACGTAGATGTGGTAATAACATTGCCTAGCTCCACTCACAGCAGTTCCATTTAAGGTTGTCCAGAGTACATCTAACGGCAAAGTGATGGTAAACAGGAAATAGTTCAATAGGTCCATTAAGCACAGAGATGACTAATTAATGAACTTAATTTACACAGAAAACACTCTGTTTTTGTAGTTTAAAAACAAGAGCAGCATGTCTGTAGGAAAAATATAATCAAATCCGTGGAAGATGATTATAGTTTGTTTTTTTGAAACAAACTATAAAGAAAAACAGAAAAAAACTCACCTGTGCTTGATTTGTGTTATGTTTGTTCCACGAATCGCTTTGTCAAGGAACAGCTTGTGCGAACACTTTGTACATGCCTTTAAAAATGTCTTTGCTACTCAGAAAAGGAAATTTAATTTAGTTTTAGGCAAATTTCAGCAACCTCAAATGCAGCTGCTTAATTTTCTAAATCCACATTTCCAACTTTAGCTTTAAAAATAAAATTAAAAAAACCCAACAAACAAAAACATTTCAGATTAGCATGTTTGCTCTTTTCTCCTTATTAATGTCCATAAAATGATGCTTGCTTGCCTACAGAGACATAATTATAGCCACAAAAAGAGTAAATTAATTTAGACCGAGTTCAAGGAAACAATTGAAAACGATGACAAGAGATGGAATAATAGGATATGAAACAAGGTAAGTAAGGACCATTATTGCTCCATACATAACTGCTCTTATCTCGCTATGGTTTAAGTTGGCTGCTTCTCCCACTAAATAAATTTCATTGACACCCCACTGAGCCTATATTTTGGGATTTTCTTTCAACGAAAAAAACAAAACAATACAAAACAAAATAATAATGTACCATGCAAAAATTATTTGTAAGTATGTGTAAATATTGCATTTCAATTGTAGAATATTACAATTATTTACCAAAGAATGCTTTGCAGAATTTGCACTTCTCTTTACGAAGGGACAGTTGAGTTTTGTATCAAAGCTTGCGTGTAAAAATCGTGCGAGGCTGTGGAAAGCGCACCACAAAGGGCTGTTCACTGCTGAACCTTTGCTAACCTTTTCTGGCCACTGACATTCAATAATGACACTATGTTGTCTCTTGTTCTCTTGGACAATCATCCATTGAAACAACTGCCATTCATGGGCTCTGCTCCACCCTCTGCCTGACCCTTTTCCCTGCTAGTAATTAGCTGCTGTTGCATCTCACCAGATGCAAACCAACCTCGCACAATATTTACTATTCATTTGGAGATACATGGCATTTAATTAGATTATATGTCATTTGTTGCATTTGTTTTCTGGTTTAAAGCAAAGCGGATTTCTTCTGATTTGACTTTGTTTCAGAAACAGTTTAATCCTAATCATTCTGTTAATTTTATTTCTTATCTTCCATGAGCTTCTATATACAGTTACACACAATACTATTTTTACCCATGTTTTCAGTTTCATCATTCCCTCATCCTCCCATACCACTCCAGAATAAACCCCCCTCTTCATCATCCTCTCATTCCCCGACCTTCTACTTATGTTGCACATGAGAAATGAGAGGGGGATGGGAGGGAAGATGAATGAAACACAGAGTGGGGAATGAAAGGGAGAGGAGAAAAAAAAGAAGAGAGCAAGATTGGGAAAAATGCCCTTTGACTGGATTTAAAAGTCTGTGGCATTTCATTTTCAGAGAGAGGGGAGCTTCATCTCCTTCAGATCCTTTAAGGGCCCAACCTAATTGATTAATGTTTCCATCTCATTGAGAAGGGATGGGTGGGGGGGGTGTGTGTAGGGGGGTGGCTTAACGGGAGCCTTTCACATTCTGAAGTCTTAAAACAGAACCGGCACAAAGAGAGATGATGACAGAATGAAAGACAGAGTGATGAAACAAAGTCTAAAATTCCCGTAGATGAGTAAATTATGTTGAAGGTCAAAATTGTTTCAACAGTACTCTGAATATAGAGGGAGAGTGCCATGTTTTACCCGGCATTTTAACATCTTACTGTAATGATGTACATGCTTTAGGAAAGAGGTATTCGGTTTTCAAAGAGGCTGTTGAGGTTTCTGCACCTGTCACGAGGAGCTTGCATGTAGGCACTTTATGTGATTGCAAAATCTTATGTAAGACAATCCACTGCTTTAGTACGGCAACTAAAATACAAAAATGTGTATATATCTTGACAATATAATACTCTGAACTCTGAACAGTTGATGCTCTCCCTGATAACAATGCATTTTATTTTGCAGCTCATGATACATGATACATGAAGTCCCGCAGTAATTTCAAGACTTTCCTGCACGCCATGAACCTGAGGTCAAAGCGGATTTTGACTGAATGGAAGTAATGGAAATTAATGAGTGGACAAAGTCTGCAAACTCAGGTGCGAGCTGATCCGCCGTTTCCTGTCAGAAATCTCAGAAATCACAGACTGTAAACTGTACCGTGATTATTTGCCCTTTGCATGTTTCTGACAGCAACATGAAAATATTTATATATCGAAAACTCCGTGGGCATTTCCAATCACAAAACAGAACCAGTGGAGAGAAGCCAAAACAGTTCTGACCTTTACCCAACATGGTATATTAAATATGAAAGGTCAGCTCACATGGTGGGGGAGGGTTACGATGAAGTCGAGCACAAAGCAGACACAGACAAAATACTGTAATATCTATCAGGCTAATCCTGCTGGTGCCTTTAGAGGTCATTTGAATGTAAAGGGTACTGAAGCAAGAGAGAAGCAAAGACACAGAGTTCAGCAGTCCTTCTGCTGTTGTTGAATTTGAACCGTGTTGTGCCGCACTGTAGGTTGCATTGGCCATTTTGATAAACCTTTCTTAATCCCTCTACTCTTAAGGCGGCACTTCCTGGGTAAAAAAACAAAAAAAACAAAAAAAAAAAAAACAGAAAGATAGCAGTTTCCCATAATTTGCGGTTATTTGTCAACTGAAAAATATAAACGCCTCAATAACTGTCTTAAAAATTATTTCTATTCAATGTAATTAATGCTCTGTTCTATAATTTGCCCATCATCTGAAAATGGAGTCAACAGTTTGGCTGCCAATCACTCCGCTCATGGCTGAAAGCAGGCAGTAACAAAACAAAACAAAGTAATTACCCTTTGTGCATGTGGCTGCGTTCTGAGGAGAAATTACTGTAGAATATCCTTAACAAAAGTGAAACATCTGTAGCCTTATTAGTAGAGTATTTAACATACGTGATAGCACTATGCATTCAAATAAAAATCAATTTAGTTGACTAAAATGAAACAGTATTTTCTGATATAAAAGAGGCTGGAGAGGCATTTTTGACACAGAAGAAAAAAGCGTCTCCCAGCTTCAACTCGGTTAAAGTTTTTTGTTTTTTTTTTTCATTTTTATTAGAATGCTTTTAAATGTAGTTTGATCATATAAACAGTATATTTATTCATTTCATTGGGTTTGGTGTTATCTGTAAAAACCTTGCTTTTAAACCCCATGGATCTAATCCAAACACATTAAGTTTATTAAAATATTTACATGTTTGAGAGAAGAGCCATCACTTTGAAAAATGAAATGTGTGTGCAGTTACTGACAGCTTAAGTCCATTAATTCAGATGGCAAAGGTGAGGTGTCTTTACACCCTTTGGAAACACACCATATGGTTTACACACAACATTTCACATGAATATCCCGACTGACAAGTCCATAATGTTATTAACAATGCTGAAGATGTAGTGACCAAATTCAACAGGGTGTAATAACTCACTTTACACGTGCATGCTATTGACTATTTATGTTTAATCTTCATGACATTTATCAAGAAACATAATCAGGGGGGTGTGTACTATGTTCATGGTCACTGCGGTGCCTTAAACTAAAAATCTACAGGTTAAAGCTACTTCTCCAAAAACAGATCAAAGCAACGGAGTCGCTCCTCAGAAACCTGTGAGCTGTGACCCAGTTTCTGAAGGTCAGAGTAAAGCTGCACCTTATCCTCAAATCATTTTTAAGCTTTGCAGAGAACTTATTACATTCAGATGTTCCTCTCTTCTTTAGCTCAAAAATACTATATTCTAAACTTTATCCCAGTAAAGCCTGCGTGGTAATGTGTGGAGTTCTGCAATGCCAAAGTTTACATAGGAAGTTTTGATGTTTTTCGATAATTCTGTAAACATCTGTCGAATACTTCACTAGAAAAACTTTAAACTTTAACTTCTAAGCTGTACATCATCATGTCTAAGATGCTTTTAGGAACCATGGTGTTTATGCCTGGTTTCAATTATTTACATTCTGTCTCAATGTTTTCATTGGCTCTGTTCACGTGAAAGAAAAAAACAAAACAAACTGAAACAAAATGACTTGTCAATGTACCGCAGAAAACATGACAATCATTTGAACACTCATTGAACCACTCACTATTTCTCTGTGGATTTTATGAGTTGGATAAGGCTTAAAAAGTCCTTTTTCAGAATCTGTAAAGCAAAAAGCTGCATATTTGAAAGGCCTTTGAAGTGGGAGAGGCTTTGTCGACCCATTATTATGTGTCTGGAACAAATCCTGCAGGAACTGATACTGTGGGGGTTGTTTTTATAGTATCAGCATCCTACAGGAAGCAAACTAAGAAACTTCCTTTTGTACCTTTTGACTTTGTTATTCATTATTGAATTGATGAGCTTAATAATAATAATAATAAAGAGCAAACAGCTGATAGACTTGTTTGTTTGCATGTTCTTTCATTAAACCACCACTATCAAGCTCTGTACTATAAGTATATTCATATATATATATATATATATATATATATATATATATATATATATATATATATATATATATATATATATATATATATATATATATATATGTATGTATAGATAGATAGATAGATAGATAGATATTATGATATAATAGAGAAATTTAGACCAATTCAATATAATTTCCGATTTACATTTCACTGATGTTTAGGCAAGCTTGATATTTCTGTTCCAAAATGGATTGGCCATCTGGAAATCCTGGAGTTTTTCTGGTGGCCGGTCGACCTGCAGGTCAGGCAGCAAGCCAAACCGGGCTGATAGAATTTTTTTTATGTCTGAAACTGTGCCTCATAGCCAGGAAGAGACAGACTGAAATGGGAAAAGGGAAAAGGATGCATGGTGTAATGAAAATTTTAACCATAAATACTACAGTGCATGATGGAATAGATAGAATTGCAATAAACATAACAAGACTTACCTTTCTAAAGACAGAACATTGTTGCTTAAACTTTACAGTGAGCACCTCCTCTGGCAGTATATACTGTATAATACCATAATGTCACATCATAAAAGGTCAAAAGCCTTTTTCAGTGACAAATGAACTACAGCTAATAACTATACAACAGTAAGCTAGCAAACTTTACTTGTGTTGTTGGTACTTAAAGAACTTGAATCCTCATGAAATTTGCAAGTGCAGCATCATAAAAGGACCCATCTTGCCAGGCTCCACGCTGTCTTGTACTGGTCATCACAGGTGGATGCAGCAAGCAAGAATTACTGCTTCTAGTTACTGACTGGTCACTCTATGCTTCTGTTTGATTCATTTCTTTGGTTTTAGTTTGTTTGGGACTTTGATGGCTCGATCTGTCACTCAGTTTTTGAAAGTACCCGTCCCTTTGTCTAAACGTGTTTCTCTTTTTGTTTATTTTTATTTTGTTGTTTATCTTATTTTTTATTTCCTATAATGATAACTGGTATTCTATTGGGAAAGGGCAGACAGTATAAAGCAATTCTTACCCACATGACGGATCACATGAATGATTAGTTTATTATTTGGTGTGGAAAATAAACATGGCCATTGTGGGTCCTGAAGCATGATAACAGCTCAGTTCTATATATATAATCCCCTTCCTTTACAAGACGGCTCAGGCCATTGCTTTCTTAAAACCTGTTGGTACCAGACATCCCATGAGTGTGACATGAAAAATAAATATTTCACTAAGTCTGCCTTCTACCTAAACATGTTATACATCATAGGAAAGCTGGTGCATACCATTGCACGCTACAATCATAACTGTAGATTCAATAAACACTTATTTCAGATCAGTCCCAAATGCTATTAATCTTTGAAGCTATAATGTACTCCAGCAGCAGATGATACTGCAGCAAACGCAATCCTGTTACATCAGCAAGGCTCGACTAAAAGTAGTCCAGTAAAATAGTTGACCCACAACAATTCTTTTTGTTTGCGTGACAAATATTTAAAACTGCCTTTCACATGCAATTGAAGACATAATTTGCATTCCACACAACACAGAATAGTTAGAAACCCAGAAATGTTAAACAACTGGTTCATAATCGATGTTGATATTGTGATTTATAGAAATCTAGTAATGTATCAAAGTTTTTTCCCCCACCCAGAACATTTGTATTCTGTGCAAAAATACTTTTAAACAAAATAAGAGTGAAGGAGTCAAACAGTGCGACTGGGTCTGTTGTGCATTACCACGTAATAGCGTTAAAATGCATGTTTTATTGATCTGTTATTTTAAAGAAAAACTTGTTTTTACTGTTTACCTTATCTAAAACACCCACATGTGGGTAAATCATTGATTGTTTCAATCTTATTAGGCATCCACTCCTCGCTACTATCACAACATCATCAACAAACATCATTGTCAAAGCAGAAATGGTCAGGAAGGGTTGTGAAGGACTCTTCAGTCAGGCTCTGACTGTAGATTTGCTCAGAGAAAAACACTCATCTGTATGTAAAAACCATCACCTTTCCATTGCTGTAAGATATAAAATTATTAAAGCTCAAAATGGGAGACGTTAATATCCACTCTACACACACCATCTTTTGGTTACATAAGGCCAAGGCAGTATTCTAACCAGTCATCCTCAAACATTCCCAAGCATTCACTTAGCAGAAGTCTATCAGCCAGGATCATAGTTAACTCAAATTCTAGGTTTCTTATATTTTATATTCTATATTTTAACTTAATAATTAAACCTTGTTCTGCAGCCATTTTAATCTGTATTTATAGTTCACTTAGTGACAAACTTAACAAGCCACTATCAAGCTCCACAGTCATCAAAGAGCTTTCATTTCTTTGTTGGTGACTTGAAAACATTAATTATGAACATTTGAAATAACACATAATCTTCCTTTTCATCTTTCCGCATCTCACTTGTGACAGGAAATATTTGCAACTGCAGCACATCCCACGAATTGTGGCGACAGCAGCATTTTAGCAACTCTAATCTCATGCAGCACTACCAAAGATAGTTTCACGCAGATTTTCTGAAAGCAATTCCCATCCGGACAAAAGATGTATCTTGTATTTTAGATAAGTGAAAAGAGGAGAGGATTTACAGATTTATACCATCTTGTAAAGTTACATAAGCCACTCTAGGCTCATGACATACTTAAATAAGCAAGGTTATATAACAGCTCTATAACTGCACTTTACCACTGAGCAGAAAAGCAAATTAAGTATGAGCACAGGAATTTACAAGTAAAGCCCAACATTGCACCAAATTCCTGCTTTTGTTCTTTGTGTGCATTAAGCAGAGTTTTCACGTAAAAATAAACGTACAGCTGTAAAGTATTTCCCCTATGGCGGGTTACTCACGGGAAGTTAAAGGGAAAAGTGAAAAATAAGTCAAAGCTACACCAATACAAAGCACAGCACGCACATGCATGGTCACATGCACACCCAATGTACTGAAAGAGAGAGAGACAGAGAAATGAGACTGCTTGTGTTGTGCACCCATCTATTAAAAGAGAGGGTGTGGCTTTAGAGCTAGAAAATGCTATTTATCACTATTCTGTGTAACTGTAGCTTCTTATAAATTCAGAAGAGCGACTGCTATGAGTAAAGCCTTTCATGAAGTCATTAATATTTGACGTAAAACATGGCTTTTTTATCAGACGCACGGTTTTACCATTTCTTTTCTCTGCTCTGATGTGAGCCTTGTGTCACAGTGTATTACAGGGTTTTGCTTTTATCTTGCTTGGTTCAGCCAAATACCTCTATGGAGCTCACACCCCCCCCCCCCCCTTCAAGATCACAAATTAAAGTTTCTACTTGTGCAAAAAGGCCATGCCTTTTGTTTCTCTCATGGATGTTTTCTCTACTTCTATTATCAAAATATTTACAGCACACATCAATAATTCCAAACATCTGCTTTGGCATTCTGTTTTATTGTTAATTTGCTGTATTTTTTCACCACTCAGACTTAATGAAAACAGATGCAAGCAGCAAGACTATTTATTGTTACTAGATAATATAAGCAATCTGTCCCTTTTACATTTCGACAGATGCAAGATTTTATATAAATAAATGACAATAAATTCATAAACAGCACAAACAATAACCCCAAAAATGACTTCCCGGACAAAAAAGATAATTATGATATATGCGCACTCATTTACAGCTTAGCTGATTTTATTTTGCCTCAGCTGTCACATACCATGCAAGAGTTGCAGTCATTCCTTGCTGCTGTCAGGATGTTGCCTGGTGAACTTTTCATGTTGATTTCCATATAAAATGACAAACTAAAGCAACTTGAGGGCTCACGATAACATTTCAGACATAAATGTCATGTTTACTAAAACTGTGGAATAAAGGTTGCAAATGCTCATTTTGTAACATTTTATTAGCATTTCTTTTTTGGCATTAATAAATTTATTTGGCTGTATTTGTAAAACCAGGCATTAATGTGACTGAAACAGGAAATAAATCTTAAAAATCTTATCTTATTTTAACATTAATGTAATAAGGGACTGATGAATGTGATTCACAGCAAGATTAATGGTTTGGCTAAGGATGTTGTATTTACAGCCAAAGCTCTAAAAGTCAGTAATTTGGGCCTCTGTGAACCTGGCTAGATCTTCTTGGCAGCTTATACTGACCAGAGTTCCCTCCAGTCTATTGCTCTGTATCACAGAGAATGCTCATTCAGTGAAATTAATTTCACTTAGATTTCCACAAAAACGAGTGCTATGGTGTCAGACCTTAATGCACTTTTTAAGTCTCATTCTGACAAGTAGCTTGTTTAAATTTCAAGAGCTCTAAAGTGAAGCTGTCATGTTAGAGGCATTGTACAAGTTTGAATCAGTCAGGCTAAATCATGCATTTCAGTAGTATCTCACAACTAGGTCATTCACCTTCTGTTCCCAAAAACCTGCAATTAATTTCCACGCATTGCAGTTTTGATACCAAATACAATTAACAAAAGAGATAGGTAAAAGCTTCAGTAGTGCATTATGAGGTGTGTTTTTCATTTGTCAAATTTCCTTATGTCTGAAATGAAAATCTTTTGACTGGTGAATCTGTATTCTGGTGCCACTGGTTGCGTCGACTTACACTGTCTGTGGTAAACAATCAGGAATGTAGAGGGTTTTTAGCAAGGGAATTAAATCATATGTGTTGAATGTTACGTGGTTTAGATTTAGCTTAGGTTTTTGGGTTTGGCTTGGATTTATTTCTTATTATGATTCGGCTTGTGTAATATGGCATTTTGTGTTTTTTTTAAGGTTGTATATGTTGCATCTCTTCCTTTTTATAGTTACACCCAGTAGTCCAAAAAATTATATAAAATATAAACATATATCTATCTATATATATCTATATATATCTATATATATATATGTATATATATATATATATATATATATATATATATATATATATATATATATATATATATATACATATATATATACATATATAGATATATAGATATATATATATACATATATAGATATATATATATATATATATATATACATATATATATATATATATATATATATATATATATATATATATATATACATATATATATATATATATATATATATACATATATAGATAGATAGATAGATAGATAGATAGATAGATAGATAGATAGATAGAGATAGATATAGATATAGATATATGCAGCACAGAAACTCCTAACATTTGCCGGATTGCAGTTTTTGAGGACTGCTGAGAAGTGAGCCACCTCTGCTCTCAATAGACTAGGTTATAGTATATAATAAAAACTCGGGGAAAATTGGATTTGACCTTCCCTGTTCTTGACAGAACGTGGAAGTGGGTTGATAGGTCAACCTTTGAGACCTTGAGAGACTACAGATTATTTTCTGTTTTGAACTTGAAGCACACAGCCTACACCTAATAGTGAAAATGAACAGTTAGGACAAATTTTTTTATCATGCAATAAAGCAGGCCAGTCACGATGAGTTGATGTGATGTTAAACTCTGTTGAATCTCACACCATAATGCTTTTGATGGTAACATGCATCGTCTTCAGTGCTGTCGGCTTCTTTAACAATTTGGAGCATCTGAAAGTCCAGTGGTATTTCATTTATAATATTGTAAAAATTATCTTTAAAAATTTATTTTAGTCATATTTAATATTTTCAAACCTTCCATAAGACTATTCTATTTCACCACCGAGCAAGAAAATACAAGAAAGGATCATGCATAGTGAGCAGAAGAGGTCAGATGTCCTTTTAAAAAAGTAATAATGCTGGCACTCCACCACAATAACAAATATAGCAATCATAAAATAGATTACCTTTTGGCTGACATGACACATTACACAATAATACATCAAAAATTCACATTGTCACTCTGAAACCTGAAATGCATAACGCACTACAAAGAATTACTAAGTATGATTAAGTTGTGAAATGATTCTTGTTCTGAAAAGTAAAAAGCACTCAGAACAAATATGTTATATTTCACTTTCTCTTCAATCCTCATTTTATTTAACTACCTTGCTGAATGAAGGCATAAAATATATATGACAAATGGAAGCATTAATCATAAGTATTAATGGCTATATGACTGTCATCCGTAATATGGATGTAGATTTGGCCCAACATCATCCAATTATTCACCGGAGCTAACAGTGGTCATGCGAAGCTCTGACCACATCTGAAGTGTACCCTTAGCTTCTGAGACACAATTTTCTTTTGTTGCACTTCAACTTTTGCCCTCTCTCCACAAATTCAGTTTAATTAGTCATAAATAATTGTAAACAGAACAGGGAAAAGGTAAGAATGAGATCATTTATTTGAAATTTTTCTCTGTTTGTGTAGGTAATTATGCAAGTTTGAGACTGTGACAGGCAGGAAAAAACAAGCTAAACTACTGCTACTACTACAAAAAAGGAAACATGACCCTCCTTCCCCCTAAAAAATGGAATTTTTATCATCACATGCATCAAAATAACATCGTGAAAATGAACCATTTAATATTTTGCCATCAGTTTTGTTTAACAGATAACATTCACATGTTAATGAATCATTTCTGGTGTCTGAGGAAAAAAAGTACTCTCGGTGGTGAAGAAAAGAGTGCAGAATAAAACAGCCTCATGCTCATATCTAGCCATCAAAAGGTTCACTAACAGTCGCTCTCAGTCTGCCATTTCCATCCATAATGTGCACAGGTGCAGCTTAATTCAATTGGAAGATGTTGTTGTGGCTGTACACAAATCATGTGTCTCCATGTTACCAGTAAAGCTGTTGTCATGGAGACGATAGGGCTTACATAAGCTCTAATGTATTTTTGTTCAAAACAAGTGTATTGTCTTCTCAGTGCTCATTTCATTATGATTTGTTTATATCCACACATTTAAGAGTAATTAATTTTACTGCTTCTGTCTTATTCAGATAGATACAGTATAAAGCACTGCATCAAACATATTTTCTTTCTTTTCCTTTCTTTTATATATATATATATATATATATATATATATATATATACATATATATATATACATTATATATATATATATATATATATATATATATATATATATATATATATATATATATATATATATATATATATATATATATTATATATATATATATATATATATATATATATATATATATATATATATATATATATATATATATATATATATATATATATATATATATGATATCAATAACTTAGATAAACTCTGACAAAAAACAATAATATGATTAGAAATCTTACCTTTTAGCCAACAATGCACAGGCGATGGGAAAAAGCTTGTGAAGTAGGGCAGGCTGTCATTTACATCACCTTTAACCTCCTACTTGCCTTTAGATCCCGCACCTACCAGCTTTCAGAAAAGGATTAAACAGATATTGACAGAGAAGTGACGTGAT
The DNA here is from genome assembly GCF_933228915.1 of Telmatherina bonti. NCBI lineage: Eukaryota > Metazoa > Chordata > Actinopteri > Atheriniformes > Telmatherinidae > Telmatherina > Telmatherina bonti. The sequence goes on from NC_136624.1 coordinate 24,604,691, forward strand.
CGACAAGTGAAGGTTTCCGTCCTTATCAGAAGGGCCTCTTCTGTCTGCCTGGCCTATTCCTTCCCAGAACTCACATTTTTACACTGCACTGTGATCTGAACTACTTCTGAATTTCTCCTCTGTGAAATACAAGTGAAAGTCCTGCTTTTCGCACTGCATAGCTAAAATTACTCTTGTACGTCAAAACCAGGATAAATCTCTCGAATAAGCTATCAATTTAGTGTAAAGTTCTCACTTTGCCGCTTGTGTGACCTGAACAGGGTGGTTCGCGGTGTCCATGTCCAGCATTCTTCAGTGCAGCAACGGCAGCCTGCAGCAGTCGCTCATCTCAGATGAGGGAATTTTCAGCCTCAGTGAAACATGTGGGAGTATGAAGTTACTGTATATGTATTTTGAGACTTTTTATTTAAACTGAAAGCAAAGCTGTTTGAGGTGGTTAAAAGCCTAAACTATTACAGGGCGAAAAGTTTTGAATAACCTCTGTTTAGTTATGATTTTAATCGGAGAGTCCCTTCATTCACATGCACTGTACTTGTGCCTCACCAGCATATTTAACTAGCACTGCATTGCTTTTTTGTTTTGTTTTTTAAATTGATAAAGAATAAATACATTTGAAGAAAAAAGGAAATCAGAATTTAAAATGTCTTATGCCCCTGTCAGATGATAATAAAATATATTGTACATAAATTCGATCCATATCAACAGGAATGGAGTTAGAAGTAATAATCCGTCTGGCTTTCTCAGTCATTTGGACCCACTTGTCCAAAGTCGGAGCCTTGAAGAAAATTTGCTGCTGGTTGGGGAATATGCAGCTGAGTGATGAGTCAGAGGTTGTCATATAAAATGTAAGTGCTTTACTGTGAGTAATTTAATTACAGACTTTAATGTAGGCATCAGCCAACACACAGAAAGACAGAGTGAAAGGACTGTAATTGGCATTCTTTCATTCAAAGTAATATATGGAATACGTGGTATAATTACAGCACTGGGTAAATTGTCTGTGGACGACTGAAATGCTACCATGCAGCGATGGGTTTAATGCATGTTCATCAGTGGGGAATTTGCACCTTACTGACTTGTGAGTACTCCTGGGTGGTATTTCATTTAAGGCCTGTCAGACATTAACATGTGGTTTTCATAACGTCCCAACTCATTGTGTCAGTCCAGCATATTGGGATGATTGAAAGCTAAGTCTTCTCAATAAATGAAACTTAGCAGATATAGTATATTATGAGTAACTTGTGTGGGCGATGTCTAAGCTCAATTCTACCATCATTAAAGAGCCCTCCAACAGTCTGAAAAACCCTCTTAAGCAGCTGTAGTATTTGAATAGAAAATGCAGTCTACTTTATAGCTGATTAACTGCTTTCAGTTCACCATCTGCTAAACAGGAAATGTTTATAACATGATTTTTTTTTTTTTTTTTTTTTTTTTGCTGCATTCTGTTCTTTTATCCAGCAATGAGAATTCAGTTTTTTTCTATGAATAAAATTTGTTAACTGCAAAAATTCACAAATAATAAAATTTGAAAAATAAATTTCAATTGTCTCTTTTTAAATATTTATGCTACATATTTACGGTACTCTGGGCCTTTCTATTTACATCAGCCTTCCCATTTGTCTGTTTTTCAACTGAGCCAGTAATGTTACTGCGCTTCTCTACACAGCCTCCCTACAATGCATGCATTTGCAGAAGCCACATGCTCCCTCCCATAAAATCTTTTGTAGTATTTTTTATTTGTGTCATGTGACCTCTTCTGGCTGAGCTCCAAAGCTGTACTCCAAACAGACAAGTTAGCGCTGTGGATGTTGCCTCAAAACTGAGCAGTGTAATGTAACCTGATGATGGCACTGGCCAAACAATGTAAACAATAGACCCAGTCACATTTTCCACCATCTTGTTCATCATTACTGGAAATGAAATCCAGGTTGGGAAGCATGTGCAGATTTGTGTCAAGAAGGCAGAGAGAAAATGCGGAAGAAAGGCAAAGAGCAAGTGAGAGAGGAAAAAACAACATTTCACAGTCCTCAAATAAACTCAGTGTGACAAGATGGTTACTTTCGCCCTGTGCTGTGACAGTTAATTCTGGACTGGAAAAAATGTCAAAAATGTTTAGTTGCGCTTGAGCGGAGTTAATTATGGAGCCTAGGGCACTTTAAACTAGGACTGCTAATGGCCTTGACTAACAGATAAAGCTCTCTTTACCAAGATTGTTTTTTAAGCTACAGATGTAAATTACTCAAAAATCAAATGTTTCTTGCTGAAGCTGTTATGGTTAAATTTCACATCGCTGCAGTTTGGCTTTGTTCCACCTGTCTTAAACCGAATGAATGTTTATCCAAGTTTTGTGGAAACATTTACTTGTGGCATGCAAGTCTCTTCGTAGAGTTATGCTTATGGGTTTGACAGATGCACAAGAAACAAAGCCACAGTTGTGCAAAAATATCTTCAACACCTCTTTGACCTTCATGTCTCAAACTGTCGCCACCTGACATTTAGGCCTTCTGACCACCTATTAAACAGTCACTCTCTCTTTCTCTTTGTTTCTGCCTCTATGTCTTCTTATCTTAGTCTCTTTCCTTCCTTTGAGGTCAGCGAACCCCAGTGTCAGTGTTTTCAAGCTGCTCTTACATGTCTTTGTGGTTGCATCACTTCCTTCTTGCAGGTCCCTTCGGTGCTGCTGCACTGACATGTGGAAGTCTATGAAACACCAATCAAGATGCCAGCAGCACAAAGGCTAGGGCCAAGTAAAGTCAGTCTCAGAGATCAGGACCCAGAGATGGCCCGTGAAATGAGCTGGATTTAGAAAAAAGATCACCGTAGGGATATTCCACGCTCTGCTGCCAATTTCACTATCATAATCAACCTCAGCTTGTAGAAGGAAATTATAGACCCTGCTATTTTTGCTGACACTTGTTCTGTGCATGATTTTTTTTTCTCTCTCTTCCTTTTTTGTGGTGTAAACGAGTGATAACTGAGATGATAAGACACGTGCGAGGGCTAAACTGTAGATGGTGCAAAAAAAATTTAAAAGTGCTGATGGGAGGGCAATATTGTCTTGTAAAATCATTTTTATTCAAAACTAAATGACTTTTTTTGATTTGAGGTCTGATTAATTATTGATTAAGGAGGTTAAAATGAACTGTGTAAGACCATATGACTCTATAATGCAGTATTACATGCTATCTCAGCATATTGATCTGTGAAATGTTTTTTTTTTTCCTCCTTTTAAACTAAAAACAATAATAATCAGAAGAAAAAATTGCCTTGTTGGTGATGGCTGCTGGCAGGAATGATCTCTGGTGTCTTTTTGTCTTGCATCAGACTTTATAGAGCATCACACTCAACAGACTTTTGTTTCTTGACTGTGTTGTGAAGAGAATGTGAAGAATTGTCCATTATTTTCAGCACCTTGTGCAGCATTCTTTCCTGGACAATCAACTCCAGCGGCTCCAGAGTTATTCCTGGCAGAGAGCCAGCCGTATTGATCAGTTTGTTCAGTCTATTTAAGTCTGTAACTCTGATGCTGCTGCCTCAACAGATGGCTGCAAAGCTGATTGCACTTTCCACAGCAGACTTATAGAAGATATGCAATGTCTTGGTGCAGACATTAAATAATCTATTCTGCTCAGCTACCTATAAATAATAATATTGTATCTGAAGTAAAAAAAAAAAAAAAAGAAATTCCAATTTTTAAAGTCACTCACTTTACTTAGATATTTTCTTCTTTTTTAACAATTATGTTAAACTGTACTTTCACTTAGAAACATAATCTCCCTCAGCTCTTCTGAAAAAATGTGCTTAATCTGATTAGTCGTGCCAAAAAAAAAGATACAAAACTAAAATCGTAAATTAAATAAAATGATTTTTTTTTTATACACTTGTTAAAGTTATTTGTCATTCATTGTTGACTGTACATGAATACATTACGGAAAGTAAAATGCAATCATTCATCATGACATAATCACTGGTTTTCTTTGCATTACTGCCAGCAACACAGCTAAGTTACTGGGAAAAAAACAAACTATTACATCACCAAGCAGGCTATACTGTCTCTATCCCTACGAAAGGGTTACAGATATTAAGATGCATAACTATGTAAATATTTAATAAATCTTGCCCAGAGCAGGATGAGCAGAAATGCATTACTTTGTTTAGGCAGAGAGTAAGCAACAGGAAGAACACTGGAAAGGATAATGGTCATCAATATACGTCAGATTAACATCAGCTATTTGGCCTGTGTCAACTTCTTCATGTGGTTAACTTAGTAAGAGATTACATAACTGTTTTGGTGCCACTTACACTTTGTAATGACTTGGCAGACGTCTTTTCTTCAAAAACATCTCAGTTAGCAGATTTAGACACAACTAAACTTTTTGCTTTGTAAAATATAAAATACTGATTGTCACATTTTTACTATTTTACTGTTTTGATATTTTCTGTTCTTGGGTTCCTGTTCTTAGTTTAAGTGTTGCATCTGTATAATAATTAGGGGCCTTGTACATATGCTGTCTTGACCCAAATATAAAATGTTCCCCTTTATGTGAGAAACATTTTTACTTTGAGGTAAGAGTACAAAGCTCCACAATTACATTTTTAAAGATGGTCATGTTGTAACTGGTTTATACAAGTTATTTTCCAAGCATCAGCTTCAATAGCATTTGGTATTATTATTCTATGAATTCTTTTGCCAGAAGAGAACTGCTCAAACAAACCACATGTTTTCAGTAATTATTACATAGTTTATTTCAGAATAATCTGCTGCTTTATCTTTGTCATAATGAAAGGTTACATAACAAGTTTATATTAACAAATAATAATAATAATTTAATGAACAATAATTGAAAACTCTCCTCGTGACATTCCTGAGCTCTAAGCAATGATTTCATAAAGAGAATTACCTGCACATACAGAAAAAAATTTATCATTGCATGTCCATTACACACAACAGCAAGAGACCTTTGAAAGCCTGTGTATACCAGACAATGATCTCCTGCATGCTTCACTGTGCATCTCAGTATTACAGAATGGCCTTTCGTCATGTAAATCTCTAGGATAATGTACAGAACTCTAACAGCCACCATCATCTTCATTTGTGTGCAGTGCACATCTGCCTTTGGTATAAATATGGCTGTCAGTCCTGTAAAGACCATCACAATAGAACACACTCCTTTGTATTGTGATTTACTGTGCTTTTGCATTACGCTTGTTCCATCCTTGACTAATTTCTTGTTTGTATCAAGAAACAAAAGCTCTTAGAATCCCCTTATGGGCTTTCAGTGGCTTTACTGCACATCAAACTATGCTAATTACCTTTTGCATGATTAATTGGACCAATTAGATTTTGTAGAGGAAGAGGATAATTCTTGGCAAGGTGGGTGACATTAATTAGTCATTAAAAAAACGTTTATTAGCGTTTGAATTTAATCTCACAGAACACAATTGGATTAAGAGGAAAAGACAGTTAATATGTAGCGTGTTCAATCAGTCTTGGCTACAGATGGAGTAATGAGTGTCACAGCTTACAATGTTCCGTATCCCCCGTGCCACAGTTACTGTACGGGTAGATTTTCATCCATCATACAAAGTGGCAGCTGTAACACTAGCATCTTCTCTCTCACTGATGAGTCAGCCATGTAAACAAGAGACACACATTACTTCTGCATAAGGTTTGTGGCCTAAAGAGCCTAGATTACAAATTTGTAATAACAAAATAAACAACAATAGTAGCAGCACTGGCATCACAAGCTACTAAGGGTGATTCATATGTGAGAACAGCTATAATGCTGCATTGGATCTGAAAGTAAATCGTTGCATTGCACAAGTTCACATTGAATCTGTACGGTGGGAAATAACAGCCACAAGGCACTTGATTACACTGGTGAAAAAACAAGCACATACGTTAAGGACAGTGTGGAGAGTGTGGGTGTTTTCTCACATTTTGTACAATCATGCAATAAAATAACACAGGGAGTGACTTCACACTGAGCAAACCCGGGGTAATAAAGGAAAATAAGCATGCATGCACGTATACTGCGCTCGCAAAAAGTTGTTCTGCTTCAAGTAACGTGTAGCAAAATTATATATTTGAGAACATGGCAGCAAATATTTAGTATTTTTCCTGTTTGGCACACTAAGCCTGTTTGGGTTTGTCCATTACAAAAGAGCCAGAAGATTCTTGCTGTGTTGGGGAAACTACCAGACCTGGCCTAGCCATGAAAACCTGAGAGTTAGAGGTGAAATGTGAAACTTACAGAAATCACACTTCTGAGTCTTTCCACATCATTAACACAATCTAACAAAGCAAGAGTTTCAGTATTGTGAAAGTTTTGGGGGGGGGGGTAATTATATCATAACAAGCTCATTTTTGTTCAACTATGTCTACTGTAAACCAAGAGAAACATTTTACATCACGTCTCATAGGTGAATTTCCATTTAACTTTGGTTTATAGTGTGTTGGCCTTTGTGGCACACTTTATTGTGAAGACATTTGACTGTGTTGCCTTTCAGTTCTTTTAAATTCTGAATTTGTCAAATTACATTTATAGAAAATAACAGACAATATAAAAATGCTTTAAAAGCAGAATTATGGGAATTTTCTACTAATCATCTTAAATTGACCTCAAAGATGCATTCCATAACTTTTTGACCATAAAACTCTGGGTCCCGAACTTGCTTGATGACACAGTAACATCTATCATGTGCATTTTTACACACAATCTCCTCTTTTCTGTTGGTGACTCACTCTTCACAACATGATTATGTTGAAGGAATTTACTGAAGACCAACCGATAATAATGATACAGCAGCACCATATAGTTCTTAAAAACCCAAAGTAAGTTGCTGTCTTCATTTTTTTTTCAATACAAGGTATTGACAAGGTATCTTCTTTCCATTTATGCATGATCTATATTCTAGCTCTCTCTCCTGCAATGGTCGACAATGTGTTCTAACACAGGTGCAGATTCTGTGTTCTGGGTAACAGCTGGAAGTCATTTTTTGGTTGTTGTGCAAGTGTATTTTTGAGTGTTCATACACTTAAAGAGACTCAGCCAGAGGCTTGTACTTGACTCTTTCTTTTTTTTTTTTCATATCAGTTTTGTGAATATGAGCCTTTAGAGGACAATGTGCTAAAAGAAGAATTGCACATTCTGCCAAGAGTACAGTTTGAGAAATTATTGACTCATATCTAATGTGCATTTCATTTCTTTTGTTAATTGGGGTTCATGTGTAATACATAATACTATATAAAACTCTATTGTGTTTGGGGGATTGTTTGTGAGCTGTAATGCCCATACAACTTCATAATTTCTCATCTACAATACATAGAATATGACATGACAATTTAAACCTGAACTCAAATTTACTTAAAATTATATATAGTTTGTTCTTTTAATTCCACAGTGAGTGAAAATTCAAATGAATCACAAGCTATTTGGGCAAATCACTATCGTTACATAACCAAACATATGTTCTTTTTGTTAAAGTTTTGGTTAATAACAACACAATACTAATGAAAGACACTCTGCTCCGAGGTGGAATTAAATGGTCAAACATTATACTCATGAAAGGCACAGACACATATAGCTTCCCAATACATCTATTGAAAAGATCTCATCTCTTTTTCTGTTTTTGGGATGAACACAAAAATCTTTTTAGAAGAAGTGATACAGAAGAGCAATAATGTCCAGCACTAATTTAAAACCTTATTACCATAAGCTTGCTGCAATGCATGCATAATAAATAGTTGTATCTTTTACATGGCTCAAGCATATGGTTGGGAGACCGGATTCTCTTCAAACTGCACCAAATTTGCATGATAGGATGTGAGAGTTGGATGGATTTGGGGATTATATGAAACACAGCTTCCATTTCCAGTTCATTGTACTAAGGAGAGGTATCACATTTATACAGATGGCAAGGAATTTGAAAATGCACAGCTTCTGCAAATCACAAAATATGCACTGGAGAAGAAAAAAAAATAACTTCAAAGACAGGATCTATGCAATTTTTTCCTCAACTAAAAAAATGTGTAAATTTTATATTCTGCACTTTTTTATGGGCTGCAGCTTTCTGCAGCTTAAATGGAGCTGATAAGTGTTGTTATCAGTCACATGGTCACAGATCAGGATTTCCATCCAGCGTCCAGGGACCATGCATACTGTCAGTCCAGGGAACATTTTAGTCCACATTACCTTGGAAGTACATAACATGCATGTTGATGCTGTAATCAGCATTTAAATAGTTTATGTATAAACAAATTATGTGGAAAATAATTTCTTCTCCTATAATCGGTTACATTTGTGTACCTTTTGCTTGCCATTCATCTGTTTACACAAGCTAGCTTGTGTGATACAATTTGATCTAGTATTTGCTTTCAAATGAGAGCAGGAATATTTTTTACACAAGTCAACAAAAGCCTGAATCAGTTCTTTGCACAGACTCCTCACTTAGATTTTATCTTGACTTGAAGGGCGTGATCTTTACTTTGCCCCAGATTTTAGTTTCATGTAAAAAGACTCCCACAAATGTGAAAGCTAACTTCCCTCCCACCCTGCTGTCAGTTTTAATCTGGGTTTTCCTCACATCTGATGCAGTATTCGACTAATACAAATACCAGTGGCCAGGTAATGCTGATTTGGAATGACGTCAGGGATAGGGAAGTAGCCGCATTAATCAACAGGGTTTTCTCCGGGTGACACTAACGAGTCTCGTTTTGCTTTAAAAGGTCAGACACGTGGAGGCGAATCAAGCTGGGGTTCAATTTGGAGTTTTGTTTTGCTGCAGTGTTCTACAATCATCTCTCATGCTGCCCTCTGCACTGACACTGTCAGAAAAGTGAGGTAAAGCTTAAATGTGAAGGCAGTGAGTGACTAACAGACGACAATATGAGTAAAAAAATAAAATAAAATAAAATTATATATATACATATATATATAACCTAGGTTTTTTTTCATGTAGACTAGGTGGGTTATTGTGGCAATCAAACTTTATGAACAAAGTCAAATAAATTGACACTTTAATAAAGGTCAGGGCAATGTAAAACTAAAACTACTTGTAATAATGTCCTAAGTCCAAAGTTCAGCTCCCATTTTAGACTCTAACTCTTTAAACGGTGCTTACTGCTAACTAGATTTTTTTTAAAAATACATCTCTCTTCTCAACCATTCTCATTCGACCATTTGCTCATTTAAAGAGTATTTTAATCATCACAGTTTAAATTCTAAGGGGCAACAATGAAAAATTATTAAAACAGAAAAACAAAGATTAGTTTAATTTCTCTGTTACGTTTCTAGAATTGGATAAAGGAGAAACTGTAATCTTCTGTGTGGCTGTGGGCTCATTTCCAAGAATCTCCTCCACAAACACAAGCCTGCAGTTCAGGACACAGTTTGATTTGGGGAAAAATATTAATCTTAAATAACTCACTGCAAGCTGTAAAATGTGCATCGTTCCAAGGGTGTAGGTATATATTTCGCCAGATGGCCAATATTACTGGATACTTGAACTTAGTGATTTTTTTTTCCTTTATTATTATTATTTTTAGGAAGCATTTTTCAAGGAGTTAGACTAAATCCTGAACTATAACTAGATGACATAGACATGACAAGTCAAAAACTATTTTAATTAAACCAACAGTTTCCAGATAAAGGACAATCAACACATTGAAGTGAATGGCTGGATAAAAACTGAGTTCCTTACCTTCACTCATATAATGTGATTCTGTCAGTGTCCTTTAACTTGTATTTTATATCATACAAAGGTCTAAGAAAGTTACTTAAGTTACTTTCTTCCTGATTGAGGGGATGTTTGGGGTGGGAGGGGGGGTGTTCTTTTCAGTTACTAAATCTGCTTTATTGCAGTTTCATTTCACATCGCAGCTACTTCTCACATGCATTGTGGGTGGAGGCTGGTTGTTTTGTTTCTGTCTAAAATTACTGCCAAAACTGACCAATCCATAAAAATTAAAAAAGACAAAGGGTAGTAGGTTTAAATGAAATGCCGCAGTCATCAATCAAGAACTATGTAATGGTGTAAAGACTGAGCATATCTCTTATAATTTTTAAGTCCCGCATAAATTCTGTTTTTCTTTTTCCACTAACTATGAGCATGAAGGTAATACTGTTCACAGCAGCTGAGCGTGCCTGTTTCTCAGTCTGTGTCACTCTGTTTCATGTTTTATAATCGTACATTTCTAGGTCAAGTTTAAGCTCAAATCTCTGTAAAATTAGCTTGTCATTGAGTCATCTCTGAAAACATCCCATAAAGGTTGCACAATTCTCAACATCAGTCACTTCAATTGTGGCTTGTTGACTGAGATGGAGGAATTAAACCACAGCAACACGTGTAATGTTGTGTTCGCTTGCATGATCTCAGTTAAACCTCATTGAATTTGTCAAAGTCACTGTCAATGAAATGTTGATGGATTGAGATGAGGGCTTATAAACCAAGAGTTCTTGTATAACTGTTACCCTGAAGTTACAGTCATGTGAAAAAGAAAGCACACGCTCTTTCAGTTCTACAATTTTCTTAACATGCACATAATAACAAAACAAAAACTAAAACGTGTGGACAAGCTCTCCCATTGAATTATTGGGAAAATGTTTCTAAACTTTTGACAGGTACTGTCAGGAGGCTGAAGCAGTAATTAATAAATAAAACAATCAAACAAAATTAGATGTCAAACATTATTTCTACACAAAGGCAGCCCTGCAACATCTCTATCTGCTCCAGATGATGACATTATGCTCTTAATTATGGTTATTTGCAAAAACAAAATTACATAAGCAGCATAACCCCCCCCCCCCCCCCCCGTCAGGCTGTTGTTATTAAACTGAGATCAAAATGTTTACTGTTATCATTATAATCCAAGCCTCACATATAAATCCTTAGTCAGCCACCTCGGTCCTGTTTCAGACCAATGCGGATCATTTCTCCCCACAGAAAAACAGCCACGACTTTGCCATGGTGCTTTAGCTTCTCAGCTAGCATGATTATCATAATACTCTTGGAACAAATATCAATATTATTGCATCATACTTTATGTTATATTTGTATGCTGACACAGAAAACTAAGAACAATAACATATTTCAGTGTATTTCATTCAATATCTTTGAGCTAAACCTCAGCTTTCTGTGAATATGATAACTAGCATTAGCATTTAGCATGTATGTTGTTTCATCAGAATGGTTTAAGTACAACAACAAGTAATATGAGGTCATAATATTATACTACTGTAATATAATAATATAAATTTTACTTGTAGGAAAAATGAATAATACTATGAGACATGATGGGCAAGGAGGATCTAAATAACACTAAATACCCACTAAAAAAAATCTTGTTGATTTGATTTATATTTTGTCCTTGTTACAGATGTATCTCTCCTTTAAACTAAAACCATATTTCACGTGAACACCGTGTTTTTACATGATTCAAAAGCTCCTCAGATGATAAAGAACCTGCTCTATGCTTTTTTTTTATTTTTCATTTCATTTTTATGGAGCTGTTTTGGCTGTAGGTTTGTTTATGTTAGGATTGTGGATTTGGACTTTCATTATTGGTTCACATCTGGTTTCTGGAAATTGGCAAACCTTTCTTTTTTAAAGAAAACGAGACGAGAAAAAAATGTAAATAGGGTTCCTCAGTATACTATGACATCAGACATATCTCACAGTGCACACACAAACAGCTTCATTTACATTAAAAAGGAAGGGATTGATCTACATGCACAACCATAATTCTGTTACTCTTTTTTTCCCAACTGCACACAATTTATCCCATTTATAAAAGTATTGTAATGCCTCTTCAGGCTTTTGCAACTACTGACAAGCTGCTTACAATGCTGGTTGTTTGAATTTGTGTACTGTGCCTTTTGATTTTTCTTAAAATGAAGACCTCGATTGCATGAAGGTAATTCTTATGTATTATTAATCGCGGCCTTTTCCATTTACAGTTGGCTGGACTTGTGCGTTAATAAAAAAAAAAAAAAGAAAAGAAAAGGACTACACTTAATAAAAATCAGCTCGGTGAAGTCATTCTGCAATTTTATATTTTGTATGTTCATATCCATTTTACAGTACCTGTGCTTCTTAACTGTTTTATTTAACATTTAGATGACTTCTGATGATTTAATATGATTTGTTAGATGATAAGATTAGTTATTTCAAAGATGGATTTTGCAGTGCTTGAAATAAAGAATAAATGAAAAGTTAAAAAGAAAACTTCTGTTTTCAATAAAAAAGAAAACATCAGGTGAGTCAGAGGTGTTACATGACATGTGTCTTCCTTGCTGCTATGTGATTGGTGGGTATCCATTTGCTCTTATAGACTTACAAAGACAAATGTCTAAATGCTGCTCCAGTGCCTTTCAGCTTGTCATGAAGGAAGTCATTTTTCTGCATCACCATTGCTTTCAGATGTGGTCAAACAACATGGTCTCCTGTTGCAAAAAAGAACATGCGTTTTCTGACAATGAAGTGTTTTGAGAGAAATGAGTTGTGGAGGGAGAGTCCCTTAATGGAGACAAGTAATATAAACTCAGACAGAGAAAGCAGAGTGGGAGACAAAAAGCAGTTTCATAAAGTTTAATTTTTTCCATCAGCAGAGACCACCAAATGCAAAAGTTGATAAATGGCCAGTCAAAGATCATGTACATGTTTAGTGTTCCGTAGGATTCAACCAAGTCTATCACAACATCTTATGCAGATTTTGGCTTACAGTACACTAAAGAAAACGACAGGCTTTAAGGCAACTAAATAATAATCAGGTGTTTTCAAACCTTAAAAACATCCTCTGAAGTAATAATGGGAGTGAGAAATGCAGTGCATTTAAGTGAAAACCCTGATTAATTATGTATGATTAGAGGACTCTTAAAAGCTTTAGGGAGGGAAGAGAAAGAAACTACATAAACAGAACATGAAGTCCAGAATGGCTGGATGGATACCAGATGTGAAATTGTAAATGAACCTTAAGTACACAGGTGACTGCAGAATGATGAGAGAGGATTGCTTCTGCATGGTTGGACACTGGCTTACCATGTGTAGGTTATGCCACACATTATGCAAAGGTACTCCTTCTGTTTTTAAATTTTATACCAACATTATGTTTTATGCTGTAGTTGCAATTTTCCTGATGGTGAACAAATAAAGGTTTTCTTATTTGATGTATTCAAATATTAACTTTAGCTCCATTTGATACACATGATCACAACACTTACAGGATTTTTTAAAACTGTTCATGTATTTATCTAAAAGCATATGTTATTGGGCTATGTTGATTTTTTTTTTTTTTACTAAATATGTGGGATGCAGTCCAAATATAATGCAGGATATGTAAATGAGTCATTGAGCAGAGGTCATTCTGCCATATAATTTCATACGTTTAGCGAGCCAAACATACCATACACCCCAGATAACTTGTGAAAATCTGTGTTGTTACTTTTTAGTCGTCTTAAATTCTTTTCTTGTTCCCCACTCTTCCTTCCCTGTCAGAGGCATCATGCATGTTTTCACCTCTAAAGTGATTGTACCTGATTTATATGACAGGCCTTTAACCCCACGTGTTCTTGTCCATCAGCATCAGGCAGAAAACACCCAAGGGCATGTGTGAGTAGGGCCAAATCTGGTTCTCTGTCATTCACTAGCTTTAACCTCCAACTAGAATGCAGTCCTACAAATCACATTTATTCCTGCCTGGTTTAGAGATATGAGTCAATCACACAAGGTGAGAAATGCTGCAGGGTATACACATACAAAAATACACTTATATTTCAGAGCACAAGTCTTTCTGAATTGTTTTATTTTTGTATGCAGCTTATACATTCTTTACAATATAAATAATGGGACAACAATACTGACCTAGCAATGATTGGCAGTTTAAACAAAGCCATAACGTTTGATTCAACTTTGCACCATTTAATAAAGGTCAAAAGATGTTGGCATGGTAATAATATAAAAATCATATGAGGTAAAAGGAACGTCTGAAAACACATTTTTGCATGAAATCTGAAACAATATAGAAGCAGCACAGCTTAAAAATGACTCCATCTGTAGTCTGAAGGAGGGATCAGAATTAAATGGTACCATGATGTAATGGCGCCACTTAGTGGCCAAACATAGTAATACATGTAAAATCAGCAGCAAAATTAAATGGCAAAGGTTCATTTGGTTTGATGTCAACAAATAGGCAATAATAGATGATAGCAAGAGTTAGAGGCGCCCATCCACCAAGAGTGTGGTTTATTTTGCAAGGAGAATAATAAAACAATATTGATTGTGCAGTCATTTTGGGCTCTACACATAACAACTTTTTTGTGTGTGTGTGGTTTTTTTGTTTGTTTTTTGTTGTTCATCAAAGTAAGCATCACTGTTAAAGAAACACCATTAGCAACTGTATCTTTACAAGACTTTACAGCTTCTATTGTTGTGACATTAAAACTTATTATTTCCATGATTCACCTCAAAAAGGAAGATATGTTCCCCTTTTTTTGTTGCCCGTTTGTATCTTTCATATAGAAACAAATAATCTGAAAATATGTATAAGAAGGTAATTTTCGTAGAAATTAGTTGAAAATGTAAATATTCATATAGAATTACTAACTGTGGACTTAATATGTGTTGTCGTTTCCTACATGTTTATTAATTGTGATTGTAATGTCGAGTAGTGTTTTTAATAACTAAAAATACAAGTATTCAGCTGTATGGTAATATTCCTACAGTATTGTGTAGAAAGTATTAGTTTCCGGTTGTGACTTCAAACCACAGGTACTTTCTGGGTCACGTCACGTGACTCCTCTGTTTACAGACATCCGGAGAAACATGGAGGACACCACTGGCAGTAATCCCCAATCTCTCGGATTCACAGAAAAATTGAAGTCTTGGCTTTCTTGGTCATGGACTTATGTGTGCTTCATATGGTTCGGCATGGTGCTGATTATGATATATGTCCTATGGAGTCCGCTGAAACTGCAGGAAAGTCTTACCTCAGGTGAATTTAGGCAGCTGCTAGCTAGCTTTTGTTAGCCTTCGGGTAACTGGCTTTAGCTGTCTGCGGTTCATTTGACAGCTAGTTGTCTGAGGAGTGGAGGGACGAGTAGAGTCCACTTTCTGCTTAGATAATATATGTAATGTGTCAAGCAAAACCTATGGTGTTTTTTAAAATATATTCTATTTTTATTTTTGTAACCGTAACAGATGTCCTCTGCAATCAGAATCAAGTAATTTATTTTCATATTAAAGTATGCTTTAGTGGGCTTGAATGCTGGTCACGGTGATCAGCTATCTGTTTCCAGTTTACAAAAAAAAAATAAACTACCAGCGTTTGTTTGTTTTATGTTTCTGTTCCAGTAGCTGTTTTATGGTCACAGAGTATGTTCACAGCTCTGGACACACTTTTCTTGACTTCCTCCCTTTTTATCTTTCAGCCTCAGTGTTTTTGAATACACTCACACCCAAATTTTATGTGGCTCTAACTGGAACCTCCTCTCTCATCTCCGGGCTCATCCTTGTGAGTTATTTTAACATTCCTTGCGCTGATGGATCCTGCCATGTATCTTAACAACTCGTGACATTTTGATAGTCTGTGATTACACTTCCAAAGCAGTGAGAAATAAACCTGCTTGATAAAAAAAAACAAAAAAACTACCAGATATTTTCCTAATTGGGTGGTTCCCAAACTGGAGTAAAGTTGTATTTGGATTTGTGATTGTAAAATTTCTTCAAACAGAAATATGACACATATAAATAAAGGTTTACCTCTTTATTACTAAAATAAAAAAGATTCATGTTGCTTATCAAAGATAAACATCAGAAAAGCTTACTCTTTATTTTTTTGTTACACCATCATGTCTTTTTACCTCATTTTGCATAACTTAAAGGTGACTATACTAAAATTTGGGATACATTTGCCTGGTGATGTAGTAACTTATAATAACTTATCATATTTGTTTTTAAAGCATGTAAATAATGACTGTCATCATATGTTGCCCAAATAGATATTTGAGTGGTGGTATTTCCGGAAATATGGGACCTCGTTCATCGAACAAGTGTCCGTGAGCCACTTGCGTCCTCTGCTGGGTGGAGTGGAAAGCAGCTCTACAACTGGTCTGTTCTCTTCAGTTAATGGAGAAGCAGAGCCTAGGCCTAGTGTCTCTGGTAAAGATATAACATGTGGTACAAACTAACAGTAGCACTATACTTAATACTTTGCACACTAACAAGTTGTCCTCTTTTTGGTAGAATGCAAAGTGTGGAGGAATCCTTTGAATCTGTTTAGAGGCGCAGAATACAACAGGTTTGTGTGGTTTTAAAGGTGTGATTAAAACACACAGTTTCATTAAAAATGATTATTCATGATGTAGTTTTTCCCCATTCCTTAAAATGTGGTGTCTTCAGAGTCAAATATTTAAATTAATTGTCAATGGATTTGTTGTAACTACTGTACTTTACTTATGCACTCCAGGTACACCTGGGTGACTGGGAAAGAGCCTTTAACTTACTATGACATGAATCTGTCTGCTCAAGATCATCAAACCTTCTTTACTGGAGACACTCAACAGTTAAGGCCAGAGGATGCTGGTGAGTTATTTTAAAGTAAAAGTATGTCCATACTTTTGACTTTAAAAAAAAAAATCTATCTATCTATCTATCTATCTATCTATCTATCTATCTATCTATCTATCTATCTAATATATATGTATAATATATATGTATGTATATGTATATTATATATATATATATATATATATATATATATATATATATATATATACATATATATATATATATATATATATGTATATATATACATATATATATATATATATGTATATATATATATATATATTTATATATATGTATATATATATATATATATATATACATATATATATATATATATACATATATATATATATATATATATATGTATATATATACATATATATATATATATATGTATATATATATATATATTTATATATATGTATATATATATATATATATATATTTTTATATATATGTATATATATATATATATATATATTTATATATATGTATATATATATATATATTTATATATATGTATATATATATATGTATATATATATATATATATATTTATATATATGTATATATATATATATTTATATATATGTATATATATATATATATATATTTATATATATGTATATATATATATATTTATATATATGTATATATATATATATTTATATATATGTATATATATATATATTTATATATATGTATATATATATATATTTATATATATGTATATATATATATATATATATATATATATATATATGTGTATATATATATATATATATATATATATATATATATATATATATATATATATATGTGTGTGTATATACATACATGATTGTTTTTATTTCTTTATTATTTTAAATGGGAGATCTGGAAATACTGCAGAAAAAAATTGTGGAGCATTTTAGTTTTGCATGTCACTGCTTTAAGGTCACATGAATAATAAGCTTAATAAGCCTGTGTTCACCATCTTCTTACAGTGATGCAGAAGGCCTGGAGAGAGAGAAATCCTCAAGCTAGGATCAGAGCAGCTTACCAGGCCATTGAAATAAACCATGAGTGAGTTTTACTCTGCTCTTACACAGGTTCATATCAGGTTCCATATATTTCAAAACATCCTGCAGATCATACAGTAAAAATAAAAAGAGTTCATCATATTGCCTTGGCATTGTCATCACAGCACAGTGTCAGAAAGAATTCATCGCAGACTAAGGTTAAACGATAAAGGTTTGTTTAAATTTAAATTGCCATTCATAAATCGCAAATTATAAATTTATAAATTAATAAAGTATTGCATTATGAAAGCAATACTTGATTTTTTTCTACTAAAAAAAAACAAATTAGGTGCACACTGAACCTTTAAAATGCAGAGCTCAGATAGCATGTCAACATCATTTAAAACCTACAAATAATATGGGCTCTATTTTAGGCTGTAATATACATCAGAAATTACTTAAGTGACGAGAAAATTTGGCTTAGTAGATTAAATTCTCTCTAGGTACAAGTAGATTTGTCATAGAGAAAATTTAACCTTCAGACGTGTTTTGGATGCAAGGGAAGCTGTTTATATCTTAACTTTGCATCCTTGTGTTTAAATAAAAAGCAGTTTGTATGTCATGTTGTAATCCTCCATCTGATGTTAGAATATGCACACAAACAGAAGCTGGAATTCAAAAGATGAAAAACAAACAAATTGCAATAATTTTATCAAACAATCACAACATATTATTTTTCTAAGCTGTGCACACCTTTTTGACCCTATTTGAGGGTGGTGTGTCAGCTTTTTCTTTTTTTTTTTTTTTTATGAAGTTCTCAGTTGATTCTGTTATTTACTTTTTTTCTTTCATTTTATTTTGTTGCCAATAGTTGTATGTTTGCTATAGTGGCTTATATCCTGTAATAGGCGCTAACATGTGCTGAATCCTCT
This sequence comes from Telmatherina bonti, assembly GCF_933228915.1. Classification (NCBI taxonomy): domain Eukaryota; kingdom Metazoa; phylum Chordata; class Actinopteri; order Atheriniformes; family Telmatherinidae; genus Telmatherina; species Telmatherina bonti. The sequence continues at coordinate 24,623,187 of NC_136624.1, forward strand.
TACTTTGTTGTGAAAAACCCTTTTCCTAAAGTTGCAACTGAATACAGCCCACACCTCCCTTTTATTGGCAGTCAATAAAAGGGGCATAAATGGCATCTCGATGTGCTCTGTAAAGAAAAACATGATAGTGGACAGTTATTAAATGCACCCGCATCTTGTTTTCTACTTGTGCAGATGTGCTGCAGCATATGTGCTTCTAGCAGAGGAAGAAGCCACAACCATCACAGAAGCTGAGCGCCTCTTTAAAAAAGCATTGAGTATTGGTAAGGATCATTGTGAATGTACTTTAAGAGTCAAAATCATTAATTATAAAGAAAAACAGAGATAGTCAACAAGAAAAAGGGTAATAACAACAGCTGGTAAGGGTTTTTTTTTACGAACTGGAATGTAATAAAAAGACCAACATCACTGTGTGTGTTTTCTTATCTCCACTCCGCGACATTAATGATAGTTTTCGAATACCTCATTTTTCTTCTTTGTGATTTACAGCTGGGAAAGATATCAACTTACTGGTGTACATTAAACGCAGGCTGGCCATGTGTGCACGCAAGCTGGGACGTATCAAAGAAGCAGTAAAGATGATGAGAGATGTGAGTTTCGTTCATACACTTTAGAATCAATGCTAGCCAGTAATATGTTGACTTTTCAATACTAAAATAGTTTAATAAAGGCAATTGCAGAACAAGCATGTCTTTTCTCTTTTATAGTTAATGAAAGAGTTTCCATTGTTGGGAATGTTAAATATACATGAAAACCTCTTGGAGGCACTTCTGGAGCTTCAGGCATATGCTGATGTTCAAGCAGTCCTTGCAAAATATGATGGTAAGATGTAAACATTAGCCAGCAATTTACTCATTATTACTTGAGACATAAATTGCTTATGTCACATGAAACTTCTGCCTCCTTTTTAGACATCAGCTTGCCTAAATCAGCCACTATATGCTATACCTCTGCATTGCTGAAAGCACGGGCTGTTTCAGATAAGTATGTTATCTTTTGGTTGATATTGTGCCAAATATCTGTTAGTCTCACACACCATTCATTTTCTGCATCCTTTAAGATAACTGGACATGGCTGCACTAACAGCAATCTTTAAAGTAACAGCGTGAAGCTGTTTCTGGCCTGTACCAGTCAGGCCAGCAAACATCTCAAACACAACTGTCTAGCAATAAGTTGCATCGATATTGGTAGGATCAGTTGCATGTAGAATAAATAATGAACACGTTGGGCTTCAATCTGATCATTCTTTCCCACTGATTTTGATTGGAAATGTACTTTTTCTTTTCTTGTCTTTAAATCTTGAGTGAAGTAGATTCATGCACTTTAGCTAATTTCTCTACATTTTTCTTCTTTGTGGCACTGTGAACCATGCTGCTATTTTCTGCACTTTCTTTCTGTAAGCTGGTAAAACTATGTTCATATATGACAATAGCTAAGATAATAAAAAGATAATAAATACAAAAATAGACAAGAATTAAGTTAGTGTTGAGACACTGACAAAAAAAAACCCACTTTTTTTTTAATTGTTAGCAGTTGTAGTCTTATATATAAGCTGTATTTCCTCAGGTTTTCTCCAGAAGCAGCTTCCAGGCGGGGGCTAAGCACAGCAGAGATGAATGCAGTGGAGGCCATACACAGAGCTGTTGAGTTCAATCCACATGTGCCAAAGGTCAGTCATTTGCCAAATAGCATCTTGTGGATTCTTAAAAAATATCTTCTGTAATTTTTGTTTTTTGTTTTTCTTTGTTTTTTTTTGTTTTTTTTTTCCTCACATGGTCATACAAAAGGTAAACAAGACTTTACAAAAAAAAGAAAAAAAAAAGAAAGCCATGCTCGAAAGGGAGCAGAAAAAAGAAAATTCTTGTAATATCTGCCCCCCCCCTTTTTTTTTTTAATATTATTTCTATTTCATTTTGATATTACAATTTGGATGAATGATAGATATTTGAATAGATCATTAGCTTGATGATCATTAGACTCAATCTTATATAACATTAAAGTTCGAAATACAAAGGTTTATTTCGGTAGCACTTTTTAACCTGACCATACCATGCCTAGTCTTTATATATGTATTGAAGGACATGTTGGCTGTTATTGGTGGTGGAAGTGGTCCCCTTCATTGTAGACATACTGGCTGAACAGGAGATGTCAGCGTGGGTCCTTAAACATTAAAATGTCAGAGTTTCTTTTCCTTTCTTTTTCCTTGATAAGTTGTTTAACATTAGATATTAAACATTCATGTGTGTTGTGTTTGTTTGCATTTTATTGCACTCTTGCTCTCTGCCTTTTACCCATATTTACTAAATGCTCTAGCATATTGCAGTGCCATTGGAAGCATGCTTGGCGGACGTGTGTTTACAGTTCAGTGCTTAGTTTGAAGCTTTCATTTGAACAGTTGTGAATATATGTCGTCATGGTCATTAAAATCTGAATCATCTGCAGTTCCATGTATAGCCAAAGCAAGAAGAACAAGGGACTACACCTGGATATGTCAGGCTGTTTTACATCAGTTCCCACAGGATTAGATGTCACATACACACACAGAATAATAGACTGCTAGTTGCAGCAGAGTTTTGTCCCAGTTTAGGCTTTGTAGTGTGATGTTTCATTTTACAGACTCTTTTTTTTTTTGAGAGAGAGAGAGAGAGAGAAAGATAATCAGTGTGTTTATATGTTTGGACGTGAGAGATGACATTCATCACTTTGATCCAGCCTTTGATTTTTAAAGTGAGGGCCCTCATCTTTAGTGTCTTTCCAACTGCTCCCTCCCCATCCTACCCAGAGGCAGCCGGCCTCTCTCCTCTCATCACGTACCCTCATCCTATTTCTTATCCTCTCATGTTCCCTTATCCCCTCTCATCCTCTGTTTGAACCAAACACGCAGTCTGAACTCGACCACCGCTGCCAACTGTCAAAATGTCTTTTTTTTTCTTTTTCTTTTTAATTTAGGTGAATTTCTGAATGACTTTATAAAATTTTAACACATCTTTCATGAAGGATTATTGGAGGGTTCTTCTTTTAGACTTTAATCCAGGAATCTGTTGCATACATAGTTAGCATCAGTGATAAAAATGTAATATTTTGGGGAGGGTGGGGGTCTTTTTGTGTTGTCTGGCATGTCTGAATGATGAATGCATCTGTTACTTGGCTTGGACATTTTTAGATGTGTTCACCATTTGTCTCTCAGAGCAGATTCAGTCTGTTTGGTGTTGCAGGATTTCTGTCTGACATGAAGAGATAACTGCATTAACAGCTAAGTAACTCTGTTAATATTAACTCATAAATAAATTCATTAAAACCTTTTAACAAAAACACATATTCAAATCTGGCTACAGATATGTTCATTCATTTATTTTCTATGCCGCTTAGTCTAATTCATGTTTGCGGGGGGCTGGAGCTTATCCCAGCAATCGGCAGGCAAGAGGCAGCGTGCATCGCAGGGCCAACACAGAGAGAACACACACATACACGGGGAGAACACGCACAAACATCCACATAGAAATGTAACTATTCGACATTTTCCCCGAGCCGAGGCGAGAAACGACAACATTCTTGCTGTGAGCCAGCAGTGCTAACCACCACACCACCATGCAGATAATAGATAATTCTCTTAATATTGAGACGATGCTAAAATACAAATACATGCAGAGAGTGCATGGTTCCATGCACAGTTGAGTCAAGCTAAGGTCAAGACTTTGACCTAACCATTTAATTGGACCAATGCTGTCTTCCCAGTATGGATCTACAAGAGAGGAGTGTAGTTATTGTACATCCAATAGGGCAGCACATAGACCATAGTAGAAAATATTCAAGATACTTTTTTTTGCTTTTATTATGTTCTATTATATTAAGTGTTGCTAAAGTCATTGCACAGGCATTGTTTTGACTTAAATAGTGATTTTTTTGTCGTAGCTGTTGTAAGATGCTGCAGGTAAATGTTATGAAATCAGATCAACAGTCTGGAAATGCTTTAAATAGTAGTCATACAGTTGACACTGGAGTGTTTTCAGTCCCAATTTTCTTTTTTCTTTCTTTTTTTTTTTTTTAACATGTTTGACTTGAGTTTGTACTGGGCATATTCCCAACGTCCATGTGTGTAGCTGGGTGTGAACGGGTTGTTTTTTTTTTAACCTCAAGGCAAAAACTGGGGTACACAGTTGTGGTATGCTAGTATCCCTGTGCAATGGATCTGTGCAAAAGTGTGGATCCCACCACATTTCTTTATATTTAACTTCAGGGAGTCTATCTTAAAAGTTGTTCAACAGTAGTTTTACAGACTTGCTGAAGATTTTCTTTCACTCATTTTCAGTTTAGTGCTCGTTCCAGACCGTTTTCAGCCTGATTCTCATTCTGAGCCATAGACAATGACCTATGAATCATTCAAGTATAAAACAAAATGCACTTAACTCAAGTGTTTTGTCTACATAGAACAGACAACTCAGCAAAGAACAGTGGTTTCCTGGTGATGGTGCATGGCTTTTCCACAGAATTTGAAATGTTTGCTTCAATATTTCGACATCTTCATGATTAAACACACTCCTTCGTTAAGAAAAGTCCATCTGAGGAAGATGGGAAACTATCTCATCTGGTAAAAAAAAAAAAATGCTCATCCTGGACAGGATATGATGGATTAATAGCTAAATTTAAGCATGTACAAGAATTTTTTCAACCTGCTGGCAATGCTAAAGAATTGACCAGCATCAAAAATTTCCGAGAAATTCGACACCTCAGTTAGGATTCAGGTATCTGTGAAGGTCAGTAAGGGATGCTGATAGATGAAGTCATCCAATCAGAGTCAGAGGCATCTTCACTGTCCAGTCAATACGTGATTCCTGATTTCAAATCAGTTCAGGTTAGACTTAAGTAGGCAGCCAAATCCTGATGATCCCTAACATAACATCCCCAAAACCAGTGGCGCCCTTAAATTGGTACACCACTAAAGGAATATGCTTAGCCAGAGTGTTAAATGATGCATGAAGTGATGTGGGTGTATTATTAAGTATGCCAAGCTGATTTATATTTGAATGTCATGCTAGGCCACATCACATCTCTGAGCTATATACACACACTAATCCTACATGAAACACACACACTTTAGTCTATCAGCTGTTTCAATGCACACAGTCCCCCCACACTCTTCCTTTCACTTTTCCTCACCAGTTCTCCTTGCTTTTAATTCTCTTCTGTTGACTTCCATTTTCCTCTCCCCTTCTTGTCTTCTTCTGTTTATCTCCCACTCGTTTATCCATCTCACTGTTCATTTTGTTTAGCTTTTGTTATACCTGCCAGTGTTTAAGTAACTTTCTTGGACTGAGCATTCCTGTTACCTCAGTCTGTTTTACATTTTCATGTACAGCATCTTTGGGTTAGTATATGTTCTTTTCAAGGAGGTCGGTGTGACCTGATCCCCTTTATCTTGCTAGTTTGCTCCACTTGGAAGGCAGTTTTTTTTTTTTTTTCTCACCTCATTCTGGATGACATTCTTTCATCTAGATTGCCTGTCAGGGCTCAGAAAAGCCAGGTTTTTCTTGCTATTGCTCGAAAATTGGCTATTTGGTTTGAAAATTGAGACAGAGAAGCAGCTGTGGGTTTGTTTGGAATGAAGATGGATGAGGTTGGATTCAAAGGGAGTAGTTATAGGAACTGCACTTTTGTTCAGGATTTGACTAGTTTGGGGCAAATACTATGATTTTTCTGGTACTTTTCCCTCTTGTGGAGCAGATAATAACAGCGCTTATGTTGTGTATTGAAGCTCTTGTTCTTGTGTTTCTAAACATGTTCTTTAACTAGACATGTGTTTGTCCATTACTCACGCCGCAGCTACAAAGCTGATGTCATTGTTGACTGTGTGTCCCATTGTGAGTGCTGCAGATTGGAATCAGAAGGAAGCTTATGAGTTATGCTCTGGGCTTTTGACTGCCCAGGGATAAAAGGAGAACACATGAAACCCAATCCCTTCATCAAAGAGGCGGCGGTGAGTGGAGAGGCAGACCTCAGAGCGAGGAGGTGGGGCGGGTGTGTGACTGAGGTGTCACCAGGTCTAATGCCATGGTATGCGATGAAGGACAGCTGAGCAGTCAGTCTCTCTAAATGGTTAATCTCAAAACCCAGAAGACTCAGACCTGTTTGTACTGTACTCATTTTCAGCAGCAGATACTGCAAAAAATATTATAGATGTTGGAATTGCTTAAGGACAATTAGGTTAGATTGTGATAACGCTCTTCCTAAAATGTCAACAGTGAGGTTTAATATTGCAGCTTAAAACTTGTTTCTCTACCTTTAGTAACACTGTTGCAAAATAGTTGTTTTATTCTCCACAACAGACGAGTAATGGGTTTCCACGGTGATGGTCGGGTTGGCTGACTGCCTCAAAACTTGTACCTTGGGAGTAGAGCATGGTGAAATGTTTGTGCTCGGAATAAAGGAGAGCAGAATGGAAAGGAGGATAAATGCAGTCAGTCAAGTGTCTTGGCTGCAGATTTTGCTGACAGTATGAGAGCAAACAAGCAGCGTCTGGTCGTTTTTAGCTGCTGGTTCTTGTTATGGCCGCAGCGGATCTTTAGATAGAAAAGTGAAGGTAGAGTAATTCTCTGGAATGCTTGTGTTAAGAATGGAAAGGTGGGGTGTTTTCTCATTGCTATCTGCTTTATTGAGCTTCCTCAAGGTGAACATTTACAGAAACCCATCTTGACCAGAAAACAGGAAAAAACTGGATTTTTCAGAACAATGTCCCAGGTATGCACGTTTTACTGCACATGCACGTTAGTGTCTGTCACACTGAATTTATGTACATATTTAAAGTGTTTGTTCAGTGCTGTACAGATGAAGCGTATGTGACTGCTGACAAACTCCACTGTGAAGATGTGAAGATAGAAATGTATTGTGTAACTGCAGATTGATGGTGAAGAGGTTTTGTTTTGGTGTTGGAGCATTGGAGGGAAGTAAATTTAAGGACAGGACAAGGACAGCTGTCCATTTTGTCCATCTGTATGTGGGATGGTGGGAGCGGTGTACAATACAAATACTGAAAAATATCAGTCTCAGCATTGGTTTTTGTATCAGATGGGTGCGAACGTGGCAGTCCGATGCATTATTCTGAAGAATACAAACGGTTTGGGAGCAAAAAGCCAAAAACTGAGATGACAGATTGGTAGTGTGTACTTTTGATCAGTTATTTAGACTTTTATTCACAAATAAGAAGAAAAAGAAAAGAGAAGCTAAGAAGATGATGACACACTTTCCCCTCCTTCATGAACAAAAGCGTTTTTAAAACCGGTACTGATGTCAGTGTGAGTGGCATTGAATCAAGTTTTACTGTATTGCTCACTACTAGTCTGGAAAATAGAAACCAGGCTTCTTGCCTGGCGAGCTTAAAAAATGTGAAGACAAGCTGTTTAAAGATGAGGATGATCCCAACTAGAAATCATGGGGGGAAGGATGCAATCCAGGGGCTAAGGGTGGAGACAGACAGGGGGAGATGGGTGAAGCAGCATGGTCCGGCTGGCTGGCTGAGCCGGTGACCATGGAAGGGATTAGACAGGATTAACTGTGGGGTAACCTTCCCAAAGTGTCAGTCTGAGATCCTGCGTGCTGTGAAACTGGCTGCCTGGGAATCCAGCCCAGGGGGCCCCCTGCACATTGGTTTTGTGTAACTTTGTCGCCTGTAATACTGAGCATAATAAAGATTAATTAGGTAGAAGGCCAGGTTTATCAAAGTCAGAGTGTGACTACTAATTACTTTTTTTGGTGTCAAAGCTACACATTATTTACACGTATTTCATTCAGAAAACACTGAACCAAACAGTTAAATCAGATGGACGGTTCTCTAAATTAAAGCTGCTGGATGTGAGTCTAGCACAGTGTTCAAACTGACTCACTGGGACTAACTTACTGAGCAATCTGAGCGGTGGACGTTACACATTCACAAAATGAATTCAGTACACCGTAATAATAACACACAATGCTTTGAGAAGGTTTTCTCTCCCATAATGATTGCAAAATAAGATGACAACAACAATACCTCACATGATGAAAATACATTATCAGTATAAAGGGAGTTTAGTCAGGGGAGTTGCACAAGAAGGTGGATTAAATAAAATCTTAGCCTGGAAACGAGAAGATTGTGTTAACAGAACCATTAAAGCTGCATGAAATTATTCTGAAGCACAAAGTCGAGACTTGGATGAGCAGAGTTGAGCCTCTGCAAGGAGTTGCCTACTTCTGATTGCACACAAACAAAAGCAGCATTCCATCTGAGTTCACTTTCTTGCCTCTTGTTCAAAGTCACAAGGTTAATATTCACGAGGCTGTTTTGGTTCAAAAATATCTGACAAAAATACCAGCGTTCTTTGGCTTGTTTGCCTTAATCCAATGAAAGATTTTCTGTCCTAAATCTAGAGAGGTGGTTCCCAACTTGCACCCAGAGAGAGAGAGAGTTGCACGTATATGAATTTATTGCACATTTACTGGATTATGAGAAGTTTATGTCAGGATTGAATGCAAACAACAATACTGTGTAACACAAGGTACAATAGACTGCACTGGTTGCTGTGGGTTGCAGGAAATAGAAGTAGATTTAAAAGGGTGTTTTTACTGCTGTACAAATGGCAGACTGGAAATGATAATAAAACAGTTTTGCTCTCAGATTGAGTCCTGAATAAAACACCATGCAGTGCAAAGATGCTCGTGCTTTGTGCACAAATTTTTGTAGGTAGGGGAGGAGTTCAATGGAGAAGATCTGTTGAGTCAGAAAATGTAGCAGAAGAGAGGTTGGAGATTTTCTCTAACCAGTGTCCCCCATTAAAACCATTCCTAAAGCAGGCACATTACAACATTTTAGACCACAATGTCAATCAAGTACACCTAGGGTGCATATATCATTTTTATGCATTAAAACATTCTCATCAGATTTTATTGCTCATTAAATATTTCCAAAAATGTAAAGAAAAACTAAATGTAAAACACAAAGGAAGACTTCAGAGAGGTTTAGCACTATCTGACAGCTCCAAAATGTCTCAGCACCAAGTTGGAAGGAATTTAAGGATTGCATTTACAGATACATGTGGAAACCAATGCTGAAAGACCACAAGCAGTCCTCATACAACATAACATGCCTGCATTGTTAAAATTAATACATGGACTAATTTAATTTAATTTAATTGCTGATTTTGCAAAAAGTGTCTTTGGAGCTTGTTGGACTCCTAAAGATATGTGATCAATGTAGGCACAAAGACTGGAGACGTCACACTGTTCAGTCAGACACTGAATATGCAATGTCTTTTTTTCCCCATTTTCCCATCTTTAGTACTTATTAGAAATGAAGAGCCTGATCCTGCCTCCAGAGCACATCTTGAAGAGGGGTGACAGTGAGGCAGTAGCATACGCTTTCTTCCACCTGCAGCACTGGAAGCGAGCAGAAGGAGCCTTAAACCTACTACATTGCACCTGGGAGGGCAGTATGTATCATTTATATTTAACCTTAGGAGTTTTTGTTTATTGGAGAGCTGTCCTTGTAGTGTCTAAAGCGCTTCGCTGAAAACCATCTCAGCAACTATTTGTGGAGTTTTAACTCAATGTCTCGTACCTTTCTTTGCCTTTACAGCCTTCAGAATAATTCCGTATCCACTGGAGAAAGGTCACCTGTTTTACCCTTACCCAGGATGCACGGAAACAGCAGACAGGGAACTACTGCCCTGTGAGTACAGCAGCAGCTTGACTATGTTATGAAGTTTTCCTCTGTACTGTCTGTGACAACGTGCTGTTTCTTTCGGTTTCTTTGCTCTCGCATCGTTGCTCCAGCCTTCCACGAGGTGTCTGTATACCCAAAGAAAGAGCTTCCCTTCTTCATACTCTTCACAGCAGGCCTTTGCTCTTTCACTGCCATGCTGGCCATGCTCACACATCAGTTCCCTGAGCTCATGGGTGTCTTTGCCAAAGCAGTAAGTACCATTTGTCTCAATTTCATCTTCAAGGTTATTGTCTCATCACGTCACATTTGATTGAAAATAAATTGGTTGATCTAATTATTTTTCTTACTGTTTAATTTTTATTTTAATTTCTTATTATGATCATAAAGAAAATGTTGATTTTATCCATTTGTTTATTTAACATTTAAAACCCTGTTGTAACTTTTGCCTTCCTCACTGCCTGGGAGCTCATGGTAGATGAAAGCCTATAAAATATGTAATTTCCCCGAAATATGAGCTGTAAACTAACTTAAACTTCTGGTGAATAGTATTGAGCAAAGCAAGTATCTAGCAGTAGCAAGTACTCTGCCTTAAAGTCACTGAAGCTATAAATGGGTGAAAGGGTTCATTTTTTGGTTTATTTACTGCTAATTTTTCAAATTCTCACCTTCAGTTAATCTTTTGCTTTTGCTCTGCTTGTATATTAGGTCTGTCTCTTCATAGACTTATTGACTTATAGCAAAACAAGGCCAAAGAGAACATCTAGTGCTTTTCCCTTTTGTTGTGGTAAAGATTGGGTGCAGACTGGATTTGTACTGAATTGGTTTGTGTAATTTTCAGAAAGCATGAACCTGTTGAGGGAGGAGCACAGAAGGGAAAGTAGATTTCAAGGACTCGGCTACTTTAGAAAGAAATTGGCAAACAGTGTTTGCCCTTTATTATTTCTTTATTTATGGATACCAAATATACAAAAGTTAAATATGTTATATTGGATTAGTACTTGATTTACCATGGTTAGCTGGGATGATACTCCCACACATAAAACTGTTACTTTCAAATGTATCAAGTGAAGTGCAAGTAGATTAGATATAAAATCATTTAATTTAAAATGGTAACAGCTTGCATTTCAATGCCATAAGCTCACTTTTCTTGCTTGTGTAATTCATAAAAGTAAAACTGATTTGATACATTTTCAGCTTATGATGAAAAACTTAGCACTTCATTTCTGTTTAAGTCATAAGTTTATCGACAGATTATATAAATATATTAATCTCTGCAATAAAAATCATAGAAGTTAAACAACTTGGATGTTGCTACTCTGCCTGCTTCCCTGGTTGTAGCTGCTAGGCTATGTTGAACATGTTCAGGAGTTGTGTCATCACACCTGTCCTTGTCTTTCAAAGGACTGAGTCAAATGAATGTCTTGCAAACACATCAATTGGTCAGAAACTCTTTATATGGTTTATTTTCTTTTTCCATTCACACATTGTTAACTTAATAAGCTGCATCTCAGTGGTCTGGTTGTGAATTTCCCTCTTGTGGAGTTTTGCTTTTTCAAATTTGAAAGTAACTTTTATGTCAGAGTTTTTTTGGGGTTTTTTTTTGTAAGGCTGAACTGCATTCATATGATATCCTTTTCACAAGTTAAGTCAAACTGTGGATGTCATGATGTGTAATATTTATATGTAAAAACTTATTGTTCTCCCAATTTCTCAGTTCTGGTCCTCCCTCGTTCATGTGATTCACCTGGTCTCATTAGCTCATTCACTCACCTGGGTCTCGTTTTGTATTTATACCCCTTGCTTTCTGTTTCCTGCGCTGGTTCATTGTGTTTGAGTTAGTCTCCGTTAGTCCCTGTGGTTCTCCATGTCTCCTGTGTTCCTGCGTCTAAAAGAATAAATCGTCTAGATTATGCATCCCCGCCTCTCTGGTCTGCATTTGGGTCCAGACCTCCAGCAGCGGATAGGATGTTTTAACTTTAATATCATGAAACTATATAAGACATCAGAATGCCTTAAAGAGTGTTTCTTTCTGTTTTTTTCTTTTTTCTGCCTTCAGTTCTTCAGCACACTCTTTGCACCACTGGGCTTCTTTGCAGACAAGATGGAAAGCTTCATGCCGTCCAGTTTTTGGCACCAGCTAACTCGGATCTAACCCCATCTCTGTCTCTCACTCACACACGAACACTGATATCACTCCAAATTGTCTGACAAAACGTCTCTGCTCTCCTGTCTTCAGCATTGCTGTCCACTTGCTGCATTGTTACTGATTATATTGGCGGAGGTTGTATCAACACAGCAAAAGCACTTGTAAGATACTCTCATACACTGTCCCAGCATCCAGAGGATTTCCAAGAACACATTTGGTGAATACTATATGCAACTGCTTCGCGGGGTCATTCACTTATCAGCTTGTTAGCGTGGGGAAATAAAGAACTTTTTTCGGTATCCCATGAATCTGACTTTAAAATGTGAGATGTTCCTCTTTTCATTAACAGTACGAAATTAGGCAGTAAAATCTTCCTGTGATGCCCTTGTTGTCAGATGAGTTAGTTTGAAGAAAAAAATAAGTAAAAAATGTACACAAAGTAATTCTCATGTGGAATATTTATATGTAAAAACTTATTGTTCTCCCAATTTCTCAGTTTAAAGTACTTTACGTGTTTCAAAAAGAGGATAACTCTATGTTCTTAATCAACCACTAGTGACCACCAGAAGTCCAAATCTAAAAATCTGACACCTCCTAAAAACAGAACTGTGATGTTAAAGTCTGTAAGTGGCTGCAGCGTGAACAACACCTCCGCAATGAAGCAGATCTATTCTGTTCTATCAGATATGCTAAAAAGTTTAGTGACAAAAGGTGTAAAAACTGACTGATAATGTAACAGCTTTCCAGAAACAAATGTGCCTGGTTTCAGTCTGTTTTAAAACTTGCAAATGTCATTATTAAGTCATATTGTGCTGTCAAATCATTCCCTTTTTTTTTTTTTTTTAAACATAAACCATAAAGAAAATGTGATAGCATTAAAGTGCCTTTTTTGTACACTAAACAAGAAGTCGGCATGTGCTGCAAACACATTACAGGAAGTATAATCACTGCTATTCTTAATTTGATTAAATACAGGCGTGTCAGGAAAAAGTGCGGTCAGAATTGTTTGCTTATTAGCAATACCAGATATGACAGTGGGTGAACATACTTGTATGAAGTTAGAAAACTGCACTTTGCAAGGGTACAAGATATGTGCTGTAATATGTCTTATTTTCATAATATCAGTTATGTTTACCTCAAATATAGGATTGTTTTTGCATTTTATTCTGTCTTGTTAAAATGGATGACAGTAATACTGACAATTCAGCAGCTGAATGAAAGGAACCTATGCTGAGGACAGGAGAATGTACTGTAATGTAACCACCCCATCTGTGGGTTTGACAGCTAAACTTAAAAATAAATGGCTCTTTCAGTTCAGTTTCCTTGTAATGCATTCTTGTTCCTTGTGATGCATTTTATATATAAACTAAGCTGCAGCTTTGATGTTTGCAGACATTAGTGACTTACGTTTTTTTTTTTCCATTTTGCAAAAATTAACAAAATGATATTCATTGTAACGTGGATATGTCCTGTCTTTTATATTGTGTGATGAAAAAAAGATCTTGTGTTTTGTTCAAACTGGTATTTGCTTTTTAAAAACAATGGATGTCATGGTAGATGATGATACCAGTCTGCCAACATCAGCAGCTGCTTTTATGTGGCATGCTCTTCGGTTCTGTTATCATACTCCAAACACCCTTGTGGTGAGCAGCTGCTATAAAACTAATTGAGGACTGTTAGTGAGACTTCAAGCGTTTCGTCTCAGTGCCAAGACGTGTTTTCAGGGTGCATGTTGAAACTTGAATTGCTCACTGACCCCCATGGCATGGAGCTTCAAAGTCAAGGTAACAGTAAAACAAAGAAAGAACAAAGATGGGGGGGGGGGGTATGTGTGACACAAACAGGCACCTTTTTATTTAAAAGTTGCACGTTTTTCATATAATTAGAAAAAATTGTGACATATTTCACCACAGCCAGTGGGATAAGTAAGATGTTCAGGTGTATAAGCTCATATTAAAAAGTCACATGTGGGAAATAGTGCCATATTGTAACATGTCTTCAAATGAGGGAAGTCATTTTAGAGGTAGAATGGTGAAGAAGAGGTTTAATTACCAGGTTTTTGCAAATGTAATCTTACCAGTTTGATGAAGTCATGGCCGGGAAACCATGCCAAACCAACTTGCCTCTTGTAAAAGAACACACTGCTTTTACTTAATTCTGTGGAAATCAACACTGGTATATTAACTATATTCTCAACTAGTTCACACTATTCCCATTGACCACCCAAATAATAATCAGGTCACCTTGGTTAACCTCTAGTGTGTCAGAAATCACACAAACTTTCCTTTTATTTGCAACATATAACAAACAAAACTGTGTTGCAGAATTAAAAAGGATGTGTTAAATTAATCAAAATGTTTATTAATACATTTACATTTCGTTATTTGCTGCGATGGACTGGCGAGCTGTCCAGGGTGTACCCTGCCTGTAGGCTACAGCTTCCCCACAACCCTGAAATGGATTAAGCGGTTAGGATAATGAATGAATGAATTTTGTTATTTAGTTGAATTGTCCCATGTTGTGTTTTTCATCTTGGTACAGCTTCTTTTTGGAGTAGTAAAAACAAGTTTTGCTCACAACTCACTGATTAAGTCCTGTTTTGTTAAGCCCCACTTGGTTTAGATATACAGATAACAAATCCTCACTCAAATTCATATGCATTACTCATCTCTGCATGAGAGCTGCTCTATCATTTATGCCTCTGTTACACTTATTTCCTATCCCAGTACTTTACTGCATACAAATACTGACTGCTTATCAGGGATTTATAGATCAGAGCGTAATTTCTGCAGAAGCAATTTGTTTTATATGTGCATGTTCAGAATAATCAGCTTCGCTGCTGTAGTAGTTTGGTAGTAGTAGTTCATCACTTTACAAGCTGATTCTGATCCTTTATGATCAGCGGTGCTTACCAGGAAACTAGCTGCACTTCAGCTGTAAATCAACCCCTATCACTGTATAATTCCACCCGAGTCACTGCTGTGCTGACAGTGGTGAAGGGGACTAAAGAGGAAATGCCAAATAGTAGCTTTACACAGACTCTGTATTCACACAATAAATCCAGTGCATGTGAGTTGGCTCAATGAATTTAAGGATTATTATGCATCTGACCATTAAACATACAGTGCACAGTGAAGAACTGTGTTACCTCCTTAATTATCTTTGAGAAAGGCACTGAATCTTAAAGTTATTGCCACTGACACGTGGACAACCCGCTATAACACCACTTACCAAACTAAATATGCAGCACCATAGCAGTTATATAATTAACTACAATGTCACAGTTATTTAATTATCCCTATTTTTGGTCACGAGAGCAATCCCCTTCCCCAGACAAAAAAAACAAAGAAAATCATTTCAACCCAACATTTTCAATTCCGTCTTTAGCCAAGAGAAGATAAATGGCATCAGCATTACTCATTTTGGTGTTGATTGGTTACAGTTTGTAAGCATGGGTGACGGTATTTCATCCCCTTGGTGTCCATGAATGTGAAGGATCTGTATGGACCACTCTGTCCCCGATGACCGTTTTAGATCTGAAATGTTGTTAAATTGAGATGCCCCTTTGATATCACTATGATGGCAGAGAATGCCAGCGATGCCACTCCTGTTACTTTTACAGATTTTAGCTGGATGGTGGGGGACAAAGCAGCTCGCCTACTTTATCAAATATAAATGTCTGATGAGTATTTGCAAAATCCACTGTCTCTTTGTGTAGTTTAGCAGGTTGCCCTTTAAGAGTCCTTATACATAATAGAATTGGCTGTTACAAGTATTTTGAGATTGTTTGCTCATACTAGCCATGTCTATCATCTGTCAGTCCTCTTACATTACAGGAAAATATACTCTGGAATTCCCTGACATTGAACTGACTGAACTGTAAACACTAACCTGGCTGTCTACATTATTTTTATCCTCTCCATGCCATAGCTGCATCACAGGGAAAGCACAGGAGGCCGTATAAGCTTGAAGAGAACGGAAAAGCTCTAATAGGAGTGACAGAGGGTGGATCAGCAAGGTTTAATATAGAGCTAGTAAGATATTTCCACACTTGCATTTCCAAGGTGAAAAAGCTTCCAGAGATTGTCATACACACCAAGACACTGTCCCACCAACCTTTGACAGACTACAAGCTTATACTGGACATAAAAATGAGTCTTTGGTTTTGACTAAAGGATATTACCGTCAGAATACTTTATTACTTTTTTGTCATAGAATAAAGCTACAAAATAATAATTCAGATAGTTTTTAATATTGTACCCAATAGATTACCTCTAGTTCCATCGTATTTCATCCAATCCCAAACTCCTGACACCAATCAGTACAAATCCAGAGGGGTTCTGATGTGATTTAGCTGATAAACAGACAGAAGCAATCATTGTTTCACCATTCTAATCTTTAAGAAAAATAAAGCCGCCATGCTTCCATTGACATTCAAAACAGGCACTTTTGCTTGCAATTGACTTTTGACTCACTGCACCATTTGGTCTTGTTTGAAGCACTTTAGTTTGGCTCTCGCCCTTCATTACGTGGACCTGAAACAATTCCCCAACTCTTAGCTTTCACAGCTTGATGTCACATTCATTTAGATCCATTAACCGTGTTGTCTGGCTGAATGACCAGATGTTAGAAAGTCTCATTCAAGTTCTGTAGCTACTTCTCTCTTTGCAACGTCTTGGCCCGGTCTCATGAAATACTTCACTTCTCACAAACCAGCCAGGGGCGGTGGACATGTGCACAAAGGGCTGAAAGCATGGTTGCATAAGATTGCGTTATAAATGCGGTCTGTCACAGTGTGATGAGAGAGTGAACATGCTGTGGAAGCTTTTGTAATGAAGACAAAGCAATGAAAAAAGCAGAATTTATAATGTTAAAATAGAGCCAATCAGATAGGTTTAAATTGGCAACAGAACTACACAGAACTCACACAATCGGAAATGTAATTATTTCTTGATAATTCAGGCTGAATGCGGAGTTTTCTTGTATTTAGCTGGCCTTGGTGCTTTGTTGAATGGTAAGCATTGTGCTGCTCTAGACTGAGCCTTTAGTTTATTTTATATTATTTCTAATCAAATATGTTAAAATGACTCATTGGCTGTTTCTGTGGTACACTTACCAATCTGAATAGCCGTCACCATCAAGAGGTATAGAGAAGAAATATTTAAATGAAGCAGCACAGCTAGCATGTATTACATGCATGCAGCATGTTGTACAACAGTACAAACACCAAGGTTCAGGAGACATTTTAGTAAATATATTTTTATGGCTCAACATAAAATAATCGAACTTAAGTTAAGAAAGGAGTTTTATATCCTGATGCATTTTTAATGTGATGTATGCACTGAATAGTGACTGTTTATTTTAAGGGATTTGTTGCCATACAAAAACATCTTGTCCTTCTCAGTAAAAACAGCATCAACATTGGGATACTCTTGTTTTAGACTAAATGGTATTGTTATAATAGTCATCTGTTTCACTCCTTATGCTCACACAATTTTATACTGTCAGACAAACAGATACTCATATCAGCCTTGGTAAAGGGTACATTTACAACTGCATATAATATAGTCAAGCATTTTACATCAAAGATGTAAAGTCGGTTCCATAAATGCTTGACAAATTGCTGTTTAAAACTATACATGATCTGTAACTGGACTAAACTTATGGTTTACCACCATCCAATAAGAGTTTGTGAAGTGTCTGCCCCAAGAATTGTTCAAATATCACAAGCTGAGGTAAAACAGTCACAAGATTAGAAAGTCATAAGAGCAGAAGCTAATGAGTCAGTTGCTCCAGAGTTTGGCCAGGTCTCCCTGCTAGGTTATGTCCAACCAATCAGGCCGCTTGTGGGGCTTGCAGGTGTGAACGTCCACAACGTCCTCGCAGTCTTTACACTCCACAGCACAGCACCACTTGAACTTGCACTCACACTTGGTGACCCGTTTGACACGCATGGTGTCATAGCCTCGTCCGCAGCACATGACTTCGCAACCATCCGTACCTCTTGAAGACTTGCTGCACACTCTGCCGGCTGTACCCAAGGAGCCTGGAAAGCCACAAGAAAGGTGAAAAATCTAGCAGTGTTTGTGTCCTAGGGGGTACATTGACCTCTGACCCCAAGCTCTTACATGCCAAATTAACTGGATAAACTTTATTAAAGTAATGTAACTATTTATTTATCTGACAGAAACAAAAAAAAAAAATCATTAAAACATTCTAAGAATTTTGTTGTGTGATGCATAAACTAATTAAAAATTCACATAGGCCTACATATAATTAATAACCAATTTCACACATGCAACTCACAGAGCAATAAGGAGAAGATTGTGATCAGAGCCACTAAAAAGCAGAAACAAGGGGGGTCTTCAACTCTGGCTCTGACCCTGATGCTACACATCCAAGACATCTAACATCTAACATCAACTCTCCACCCCAACTGGTCGAGGCAGATGGCCATTGTTCCTGAGCCATTCTCTGCCAAAGGTTTTTACTTCCTGTTAAAAGGAAGATTTTTTTTTTCACTAACTTAATGCATGTTCATGATGTGGGATTGAATGGAAGTCAAGATTTGATGCAATCTGTTGGTTTTCTTTATCTAGGCTACTTATTAAGACATTGTTGTGAAGTGGTGCTGTACAAATAAAGCTGAACTGAGCTGAAGTGAAAAGCTGAACACATGCTAGCAACTAGTACAATGAAACACATGCTAAATGCTGTTGACTCAAGGTAAAGAGAATCTTTGATATTTGTTTGTTAAAAAACAATGCTGTGCTGCTTGTTACACATATCCATAATCATCATTGATGTTTTGGTCTAGTCCATACACATTCAGCTTCTCGACAGTCTGTTAGGATGGCAAACACGTTATAGTGGTCAAGCTATGGAAGCGTCATAGGACTGAGGGCTGGAGTTAACTAAAAATATAAAGACAAAATTTGAAGACCAACATTTCAGAAAGGTAAGACTGCCCAGTTTCTGGGACTTAGCTATAATCAAAAGCCATTTTTACACTGTATCTGTTGCAAAATAATGCCTCCAAAGCAGCGATAGGAAACATTGGTCCTTAAACGCTACACTTCCACTTTGGACCCCTCAACAGCTTGTTGTCATGTTGTGCCCAGTCATGTTGACCATTAATCTGAATCAGGTGTGCAATAGGAAATATCCAAAACCTGAAGAAGTGCTACCCTCAAGGACTAACTTTGGTCCTAGTGTGACTTTGGTTGTGACCACCTCAACTTTAAGTTGAAACACTGAAAAAACAGAATATCTCAAAAATAAATGATTTTTTGTGACCACTTTCTGGCCAACAATGTGCTCTCAGCTTCTTAAGCATTTCACCATCAGGCAGGGGAAAACAGAAGAGATGAAGAATCAGCATAGAATTTCATTCAAGTCAGCTTTACTCATAGTGTAAGCAAAGACACAGTTACATTTCCTAAAATTGGACCTTCTCACATACAGTAATTCATCAAATTGATTTATTCCTAACACAAAAAAAAAGTTCTGCTTTCATTAATTCGGCATAAAGTTACACAAAAATGAGTTATTCTGTGTTCTTTGGTTGGCCAAAACCACAATCATCTAAAGCTAATTCCATTTGGGACAACTCTAACGATGGCCATGGCCGGCAGCTAATGCTGGCAGTTGACCAACAGCAGTGGAGATGTTGATGCTGAAAACTGAGGCTGTTTTCCAAACCAAAGTATCCCTTTTCCCACACTCTTCAGGGAGGATTAGCCTTCGCAGTTGAATAGCCTCAGACCCAAACATAATTGTGTCCATGTACTCAGGTGTAAAATATAAGCCTTAAGTTCAGATGCCAGGTCTAATAACAGTGCATCCCTGACGTAAAGAGAAGAGGATAAGGGGACATACTTCCTCCCCGGGCTCAGGGAGTGCAGTTTAATACTGACCAAAGGAAGGATTTGAAAAAGAAGCCTGCATGTATCCCTAGGCTGTGAATTCCTTTACAATGGAGATTAGCAGCAAAGAAGGTCATGGGCTACCTTTTTAACAAGATGGACAACCTGTCTTTTGAGTGAACACACCTTCATTGCTTCGCAGTTGTCAAAGTGCAACCAAGCTAACTGCAGGGAGGAGCAGAGGAATCTGTTAAGTTAGTACCTTCATGTCCCCTGCATATGTTATCTTGCCTAACCTATTAACAGTCAGCTCCTTCATGCTCTACTGAAGGCACTGGATCGGAGACGGAGCCTAACAAGGCAAAGCAAACATTAGGAATTAAAGGAGATGTTAAAGGTCAAATGATTGAACTTTAAGCTGTGAAGGAATGCAAACCTGCAGTGGTCTGATTCTTTTAGATGATGTGGAAGTAACATAGGACTCATCATCCGTTTGCAATTTTCCAAAACAATACTTTATGAAACATTTAATAAAGTGTAGCTCTATTCAATATTATTCATTTAATAATTAAATTCGAAAACATTTGGATAAAAATTGATATGTATGGCATTATATGTACCAGAGACACGTCACAGCAATGTTTTACTCTGATAAATAGACAATAGACTTTGAAAAGAAAGCACCAACAAACTGCTCATGTTTAGGAAAATTAAAACATCATGTAACTCTCCACATGCAAGAAAGATTATTTTAATTTCTACCTCTTTTACTTCTGCAAGAAAAAACAATATTCATCATTCTTTCACTCACCTGCTGCACGGTCCATGAGACAGTAATCTGGAGAGTTCTCAACATAGACTAATTCATTCTTGGTGCTTCCCCCAAAGTCCTTGTCGGCCACCGTGAAGCCTGTCCCATCCTGGTTCATTGTCACCTCGATGGCTGTGTTGTACTTCTTACGAAGGTAGTCTCCAGTTCGCCTGAAGTCAGACATAGCCAGCCAACAGGTTCTCAGAGAACAGGAACCACTGACCCCGTGACACTTGCACTCCAGCTTCATAAAGCGCTTCACTGCCTAGAGCAGAGGTCAGAGGTGACAGGGTGTTAAGCCTATGATGTTGCCTATGGCTTGATGTAGGTGTGATCACTCCAGCTGATATGGATTGTTCCACAGACTTTAAGGTTTTTAAGACCTTTTTAAAACACAATTGGTCTGAATGCCTAAATATTAACATTCTTTTTCTTTATTGCATTACACATTTTCACATTACAGTGTTTGTCAGCACTTTTTAACTACAATAATGTGCTGACTTCACCTGCTGTAAATTCCAATAAAATGCATTGTTTCATTATTTGTACTTGATAAACTACACAAAATAATCTATTCAATCAAAAATATGTTAACTAATGAGGCAAGAGCTGACAAATGTATTAAAAATATGCCAAAGTACAAGACTCCAAGTAAATGGAGCCTTTTGAATTTTACAATACAAATATGCCTTAATATGTGAGAGGTACAGATGTGGTTTGTTCAGAAATACTACATTTATTGATTTATTGATACACTGATTGCATTTAGCCAATCTCCCCGCTATAAAAAATTGCCCACCTGGTTCCACTGACTGTCAGTTGTTTCAATGAACCTTAATGCAGCAGGTTCAAATCTATAGAGTTGAACTCATAACCTGTGGTTCACGCTACTGCTAAACCAAGATTTTAAAACGCCAACACAGACGAGCGCTCATGTCCATCAGCTCAGTCCTGTAGCCAGCACAGCTACTGTGTGATTTTGTTCTTTTGCCTACATTCTAATTTAAACAGTGAAACGTGTCAGCAATACCATATTGTCGAAAGAAAATTATACAGTTTCCTGAAGTGCAAAATGAAGAGCAGACGTTGGTGTCAGTTTTGTGCAAACATGGAATATACAGTATTGTTATCAGAAAAAAGCCGTACAAATCATTACAAAAATATTTAGCAATCAGTAAAACTGCTTCTTTAAGCAATAATTCTTTGGCTTGATTTCTGAATAACGTAATAAAACACAGAGGAATGGGCAGACAGTGAAACCCAGGGTTTATGTAGCCTTTCTGCACTCTTATTTGCAGTATTCTCAGCAATGATCCAGTCAGCTTATACCTTACAAAGACAGCCTAATGGGATTGTAACTAATTATCCATTGATGAACAACACACAAAAGGGAAGTAGAGTATTTTACTCCACTCCCTAAAATCTGCTGCAATGAACTGAACTGTAAAATTATGGGAGAAAAAAGAGCTGTTATGTTCAACCCCCGCTGTATTTTAGCCAAATCCTGTCACATATGTACTTAAAACCTCAGGAAATTGTGCCAACTTGTTGAAAAACATTAGACACACTACAGGCTCTATAAACATATTTGTTTGTTTGTTACTTATTTGTTTAGGTTATGAGACATATTGTAACATTTTTTTTAAAAAATTGCCTCTTAAGTGAATACAACAGAATCAAAGATCAAACACTGGTACTGAAACTCCTGCTGCTCACCATCCGACCGCATCTGTTGTTGTGCAGGTTCATCAGCGCTCGAGCATCTTTCACCATCCTTTCCCGAGCATCCACAAAGGCTTTGGCAAATTTTATACCATAGTTGATGTTGTCACTGCAACCACCCCAATCAAAATTGCCCTTGTCATCGCTGGTCTGGCCACGCTTGTGACTGTCGCAGTTGCAGATCTTGAGCTCTCCCTGACTGCACGCCCTGGTGATGGCATAGACCACACCAGCTGAAGAGATGGCATACACAAATGCTGCCTCTCGGCTACCTGAGTGGACAAGAAAAAGAAATTGTATGAGATACTACAGGTAGAATATAAACCGAAGTGTTATGACACCTTAACTATAAACAAAAACATACAGAGCTGCATGAAAACAGCTTTTTTGTCATATTTAAACAGCAGAAGTCTCATTATGCTTTCAGCTTTTCATTAAGTGTATTTATGAATTGTTGAGGCTAAGATTGCAGCATTTCAGCTGTGAATTGCCAAGAAAATCGACTCCCCTTTCACATGTATTTTCATTTACACAGATGGTAGATATGTCATCTCTCAACTGTGTTTTCATGTCAGACCAGAAAAGATTTTAGGGGTTATTTGGTCTGGATGTCCCGCCCACCTCTTGTTCCCATTCCTGCTCATGCAATGAGGCAGAACTCAGGCGATATGTCAGCGAGCATAGCTTTGTCTGGCTGCTAGAAACATCTACCCAAATATTTACATCTTCTATTACTGTTTATACATCGCCAGTGTGGATCTCTCAATCTGCTACTTGTTTTCAGAGAAAAGCCACTTTCCCAATCTTTCTTGATTCCAGGGAAGGTAAAGTAACCCGCAACACTTTCCATTTATGTTTGCATTACGGGTTTAAGTTGATTTAATAAAACACCTATTAATTCTCTGCTTATCTGGTAACAAAGGAGACATTTACGAGGATGATTAACGGGAGTGTCATTAATTTAAAACAACCTCTGTCGCACACCACACAGATAGAGATCACAGCTGCACATGTACAGACTCACTTCGCAGCATCACCCTGCCAAAAACAGTGTGGTCCCTGTCCAGCGTGCTGCAGTTCCAGCGGTGGTGTCGGAACTGGTGTTGGCACTCCTTGATCCACTCTTTGGCTCCCTCGCTGATGGACTGCATGAGGTCTGGGTGCTGCTGGCAGAGCTGCCGCTGTTTGTTCACCAGACCAGGAATGTTGTCACATATTACCCGAGCACCAAGAGCTCCGATATACCTGCAGACACACATCCAGCAGATTGAATGATAAGTGAGGTGGGAATTGTATGATTTTTTTTTTTTTTAAATTTTTTTTTTTTATTCAGGATTTGGCTTTCCAGTGTTTTTAATGTGGAACGGTGGGACATCCTTTCCTCCCCTTGTTGTTTCACATACACCACTGAACAAAATTGTAAGGTGCTCCGATGTTCTGCCAGTTTAACACAGGTTGGACACCCTTTTATGAAAAAATAAGTCTTTGTTTATATTTATGTTTTATAACTCCACAGTCCTTTGTAATTGCAGGGAAAGAAGAATAGTTTTTGGTTACAGTGAGTGCAGGAACAGCAGTGAAATAGTATCCTTGCCAGAAAATGGCTAATACACTTGAACTGACTTGAAGTGTACTCTCATGTCCATGACATTGCTCCGCCTGACAGCTTTTAGTTTCACTATTAGTAAATTCTACCAGCTGAAATCAGTGTTTCCATGAGTGTCCTAAGAATTTTCCCAGAGGGCTCCCAACTTGACTTTAAAACCTCCAGCTAGCTAAAGTGTGATTGAGGGCCAGGCGAAGAGCAAGTCTGACCAGCTTCACTCAGTGAAGAGGTGGGACTGATACATTACTTAAAAATAAGGTTTCTTGATATCTGCTCCTTTGGCATTTTTTAAATGCAAGTCCTTCAGCTTTTTGAAAGAATATTATTTCACTAGTAACTAATACAAAAAAAAAAAAAGAAAAGTTTTATATATTTTTTTTTCAATACCAGGAAAATATATTTTTTAATCATAATTTTCATTCATACAAATGTATAATATGAACTCTAACCTTCAAAAACTGTCCATTAACATGTATAAATAAAAAAGAAAAAAGGGGTTCAGAACCTTTTAGTCTGCTATTAACAATTAAACAACTTTCTAACTATCTAATTGAACTACAAGTTACATGTAATTGTTTGTATAACTCTATTTAGACATTGAAGATTCTTACCAGTGCTTCAATTTTTTTCACATTTAAGCATCATGTCTGCCATGGACTGAGATTCTCAGGATATAGAAGAGGTTATTAAATTCCTCACGTTCAGTGAAAAGCCTTTGCTTCCTCCTTTTTCAGACATAATCCCTAACTTTGTAGCAACTCCTAAGATGTTGGACCACATGCTGGTGGCATTTCAATGCCGAGGGGGGTCTCTTATCAAACAGGCATGAGGACAGCCACCTACAGTACAAGTGGGTGTTCATTTCCACCATATGATTTTCTCCCTCCATCTTTAAGCCTGCATGCTCTGCTCTCCATCCGGATATCGTTATAGTCCCTAATCATAGCCACTTTTTTTGTTGCCTGGCCACTGAGACAGAGGCAGACGTAGCAGGCAGTTTCCACTCCTGTTATGGCTCTGCCCTGTTCTAACTGTGACTATCTGCCTGAGCAGTAAAGCAGAACAGAAGCACTACCTGTGTTTATTGTGTGTTGTACATACCAGCACTGCCAAAAGACCTCCGACTGTCTCCAAGAGGACACACACATAGAAAGAGAGAGAGAAGTGGGGTCCTGTGCAGTGAGACACGGCTCTCACTTAAATTATCATCATGGTTAAAAATAGGCCCACACAATGAAAATCATACTAATCATCAGGACATAAAGCTCCCTGGATCTTCCCTCTTTGTCTTTCAGGGTTAAATCTGAAATTCTTCAGTGATGTATTCCAATTTGAGACTGAAAATATATATTTACATAGACAAATAGGATTACCTTTCCTGGCAAATCATTATTCATAACACTTAAGTTATGCTACACTGTTAGAAAACCCAGCGATGCTTCACTTTGTTCAGGTTATGGGAAACAGGAATCAAACATGCAAATAATATATTTTCTTTTAAGAGTGACTCAAAACAGGATCAGGATCAGATCATTTAGGTGAGAAGCACCGAGGGGGGTTGTAAACTCCCTGAAGGTGTTAAACATCAAGAGAAATCATCAAGGGGCATTTGCTCATGCACCATTGCCTGCACCTGCCATTGACTTCAGGCAAGATAGATGGATGTGGGAATTTTCAGGATGTGTTGATGTGTTATTTCTATAAGCATCAACGCAATCTGAGATGTTAGGCACGGCAGGTTTCTCTGCTGAAGATTAATGGCATGGAGCATAATCATCCTATAGGCAAAGGAGATGAAAGTAATCTTTAAAAGGCAGCTGGTGTGCGGATAAGCAGCAAACAGGCTTCTTAAACACAAATAGATAATTTTATAACGTGTGACAAGCAAGTGTCGCACATGTATTCAAGTCAGTTAAACCTGTAAACATCTACATATCTTTGAAATGCAATCCTCTAACTTTTTGCAACATTTTCAACCAAAACGTAACATTATATTCTCTGCTAAAACAGAATCTCCATGATCAAACAAGATCCCACTCACCACCACGATGAATCCACCCTTGGCGTGAAAATGAGTAGGAGAAGAATAAAAATGGGCTTGGAGTGAAGTTGTTTTTTGGGTCCCTTTCTGATCCCCATAGCACTGCTGACGTGTGATAAGTCCGGAGATCTCATCATCCAAATAACGTTTGTTCCGCTCAGGTGTTGGTAAAAGATCCACAGTCAGGTGTGAATAAAGTCCCCGGCGCGTGCCCGCCGTCCATCATGGTGTAACAATATGAACTCCTCAAAGAGGAAAAGTGTTTTCAAACTCCATCAGTTAAGTGCTGCTTTAATACAAAATAACACAAAAAACCCGAGACAGTACTTCCACGGTCACATTCATTGGCACAGGAGGTTGCACTGAATGATCCTCGTGGTTCCACAGCCGCTGCGCTCTCGTGCCGTCCTGGATAAATTCACCTCCTTGGCTGATCCTGATTTAATTTCACTTCAACTGCGGCAAGTTGAAAGCTCTGAAAAATGTATACTAGCAACAGAACTGATCAAAGTTTCATAGATCAAATAAAACAAACAAACAAAAAAAGTCCAGAAATGGGTCATCCGGGAATGGGACTGTGCGCAGCTTTCCTCCTCCAGCCGGGAATGAAGATGCGCAACGAGATGTGCTGCGCTGCGGTGCGTCAGCTGTCTGCAGCCGCCTCCCTCATGCCTGCACCCAGCTCCTTGAAAAACTTCAACACAACTGAATGTGCAATGAGAGACTACAGCAAAAGTTTTTCTGAGTCAAATCAATCTCTGCCCGTGATGGCTGCTGCTTTCAAACGCAGTTCTCATCACAGGGTTTCCCAGAGGATCATCAGCCGCTCAGACTTTGATCAACTTTGGTTCATCATGCTAAACTTGGTGTCAGGAATTAAAACTCATGTGTCTTGACACATTCTTGAGTAGATCTGTTAACATCTAGTTATATAAGTTAAACAAAATGCATCATGTTCAGTCGTTTATACCCAAAAATAGAAGCTTTCATGAAGTTATTATTCCTCAATCAAATTTTGCAGATTAGAGTTGACTAAAGGTCTTTAAAAAAGGTTGATGGCAACATTATGGTTATTGCCACTGAAGTGCAAGCTTACAAAGGTAGCAGGAGGCGACCTTACTATTGTAAAGAAAACTGGATTAATGGGAAGAGAAAACATATTAGAGAACTAACTGGGAGAGATGGAAAACAGATTGGTTGAAAATAGCCTAGATGAGAAACAATAATCATGAAAGTAAATTGAAGCAAAAAAAGAAAGGAAATTATCTGCAATAACCCTAAATGCTTCTGCACAGTTTCTGTATATTTAGTTTTTAGTTAGTTATCAGTCCGTACAAAGATGCCCAGTGTGTTTAATTCCCTTTATGTGCAGTAGACATTGTATTGCAAAGTAAACTTTAACTCAGTCATGCATGATTTTTACATTTGTGTCTCCACACAGTTAAAACTCTGTTTAGGAAGACATCTGATTACAAACAAAATTGCAAACAGCTGTTTCTAAAATTTTATGTAAGGCCTGAGCTCAAGAAATACCGTTAAAGTCAGTTTGTGATCGTTTTCGGTTTGACGGGCAGACAAGGTTTTTTTTCTTTCATGTTTTTTTTTTTCAAAGTTGTTGCTGGTTGGTTGTTGTCTGTTGTTTTTAAATACCTCAGCATGATAAACTCTAATTTTGGCAAAATTCTCCAAATTACCAAAACCATTTAGCATTATTATATTTGTTTACAAACTGTTAGCAAACTAAACTCCTCTTGTTGCACAATGGACAGCCATCCAGTCAATGTTGCAGTTTTTTGTAGTGTGACCCCAGATATAGATATAGTTTTAATAGATCGGCAACAAGGATTCCAGGATCCCTCAGCAGATGGATCTCCTCTCACAGAGTTCTTCTTTAAACATCATCACATCTGTCTAGAATCACATGAAGAAGTAAAATATCCAAAGAAGTTTGTAAATCCACAAAGAACTGCAGCAGTTTCTTCCACCTATGTGCCAATAAACTTGAGCATAAGTACCACAGAGAACTGGAGTTTATATTTATCTAATTTGTTTGGTCTTTTTGTTTATTCCCCCTATTTTATTACTTAGACATGAGCTCTTTCTATCCATGGAACTTTCTAAGAGTCCACACTGTGCATTGATATCAAGCAAGAAACATACAAGTTCCTCTTTACAATGACAAGAACCAAAACTTAAAGATCCCATATCCACAGAGAGAAATAATGTCTGGAATGAAGCAGAAGAGGATTTGTAACCAAACTTGTTCGGCCTCGTCATTAGTTCCCAAACCAGACTTGTTCCTAGCTTTTAAAGAGACAACTTGACTTACAGTAAATGCGGCACTGCGGTTGACCTTTGGCACAGCTTATATCTATCCTGTGCTGTAATGTTTGGGTTTTCCATGTTTGGTCTAGCACCCAATATAGTCCCTCTCTGTTAGAAAATGATTAATAAGTTAAAGAAGATGCCTCTATACCATGTGACCAGGGGAGGGAGAGTGAAATATCCTCCTCTCCGTTCCAGGCACTTGAACCTCTCTTGCAATGCCAACGCAGTGCGTGTTTGTAGTTCAGCTCATATCAACAGCCCCCGTCCAGAGACATGTTTGTCTCATCGAGCCATTGTGGAAACATGGCTGACCCACCTCGAGGACATTTCTGGTTTGTATCCCTGAGTCTTCGGGGAGTCACTCGCTGCTGTGTGTGTCCAGCAGGTAGAGAGTCGCACACAGGCAAGATGCTATGAGCGCGAGAGGTCATTTTAATCAGTGCAAATCCAAGGGTGTTAGCTGGGGATGCTGGTAAAGGTCAATAACAATGCAGCTGCTTGAAAATACCACAGCCCAGACAGTGTATTAGATTGTGGATATGAGCTGTTCTTCTGGGATTAAAGAAGAATATTTAAAGTTATCTATTGGCTAATTTCAGAATTAGTTTCTGTCTTCTGACACAACTACATGATGAATTTCAGTACTGAAGGCTCCTGCCACTGCAGGGCTTGCTTTTTCTCTCATATCCCAGCTGTTTTGTCCTTTGCCACGTCATATCTGGATTTGGAGAAAGACTCAGATGCTCATTGCATGTGACCCTGTCTTTCTTTACCGCAGGACAAGCTATGGATTTTTACAATGACAACTCTATAACAAATTGCTTTACAGGGAACAGGTGATGTGGCGGGTAACACACATCACCCAGCCCTCCCTCCTCTTGTATCACACTTTGAGCCAGCTCCAGCTGTGGTCTTTAAGGGCTATGTGGGGGGTGGGGTGTGTGTGTGTGTGTGTGTGTGTGTGTGTGTGTGTGTGTGTGTGTGTGTGTGTGGGGGGGGGGGGGGGGGGGTGTTATTTTAGGTGCACCTCATGGCCCAAGTTAATTTTGGATTAAGAAAGAGGGGCAAGAAAAATAAAAGAAAAAATAAAGAGGAAGACACTAAAGTTGCAAGCCCAGCATAATATCAGTCATCACTTCTATGCACAAGAAAAAAGACATTCCGGTTACTTGAGACAGTACTACAATAAGAAGGCTGTAAATTTGTGGTGTAACACCTGCCAGGTTATGTGCTCCAATCCTTGACCTCCGTTTCATCATCTGTTTTGCACAATATGACACTGCGAACATGTGCCTTGTCTGCCGTCGTGGCAGAGTACATCGACTCCACACAGGATAAATAAATGCCAGCAGCAATCTTTTATATAAGTTAAAGTTAAATTATTTAGTTACTGTATCTTTAACAATGTTGTTAATTTGACTGTTATAAATTACAACAAATCATTCAGTCAATCAGTCTTTACAGAAGAGCTACACCTGCACAGAAAACCCAGAAAGATCGTAGTCTATCTGTTCATGAATGCTTAGATTTTAGATTTTATCCCTTTTCCATAATTATAACATTTTATCACAGAGTTTTTAATAAAAATCCTACGAGTCTGCAAAGGGACCACAGTACGGTCAAATTACAAATATGTTTGTGGAGGATGAAGATGATAAAGCTTGCTGGGGGACCAGGTGTGCCTGTGCTGGGTTTTGGATGCAGCAACGCTGTCTAACATTGGAATGTTAATTAGGTGAGTCCTGCAAAAGATAGGTGACCCGTCCTGTTAACCGGCTAACCCTTCCTCAACAAGCCAGGAAGGGAATTCGGTGTGTCAAAGAGAGCAAGTGATCACTGTCAGGCCATATTAAATAATAGTGTCTGAATGTGTGTGCAGGAGAGTGAGATACAATCTTTATTCTGACCAGGAAAAAAGACAATAAATTTAATCAGAAAGCACATCTGGCAAGATGGTCATTTGTACACACTTATTATATTGCAAACTATTTTTCACAAAGTTTTTCCTCTCCAAGTGTTGCCACTTCAACATTCCAGAAAAAGGCTACTTATTGTTTGAGCAACAATGAACATAAGACTTCAGGCTACTTTCAAATTTTTATAATTCATTCAAACAGCTACATTTATTTCAATATCCTTACACACCCACAGATCTCATAAAATCTTAAGTCAGTTTCCTTAAATATCAGAATCTTTTTTTTTTTGTTTATTCATAAAGCAAGTAATTAGCATACACTTTATTTCCCGAGAATGCAGATGTTATGCCATCCACAATGCCTTCAAATGTACTGATTTACTATTTATATAGATATAGATCTACTTATACAACAAATACCTAACCAACGCTGACCTCTGGAGGTCATTCCAGGGCATTACAATGCTATAATAATTCTTCCACAACTCAATATAGAACTTCTGAACCCATAAAGTAATTTATTAGTTGTAAATCAATTATTTTTTCCTGTTGTTTGTTACCCTCCATCACACACATACACACACACACATACACACACACTTGCATGATTTCAAACTGCTGTGATAAAAGTTTATATTTTTTATGTCAAATAATTTTCTTTAAGCTGAAGAGACACCAGCTTTTAGAGACATCAACAAATCACTGATTTCTTTTTAATATTTTACACAAATTTTTGGGTGAAATTATCCTAATATAAAGACTATCCACATCTTGTTTTTTTTTTTTGTTTTGTTTTGTTTTTTCTAACACTGTCTTAATGAATACAATATCAAAATGTATCATCTAAGGTATGATTTGATGCTAGTTCTGGTTATCACTTTTTTCAGCGCTTGAAATGTTGGTTTTATCTGATTAATTATAAATATGTAAATTTGAAGTTACACAAATTTGACTTACACACTTGATAAAAAAAAACAAAAACTGATGAGCTGTTATAAAGATTTCTTACAATTAAAAAAAACAAAGTTTTGAGTTTCCAAGTTAATTTATTAAATGTTAATTTCCAGCCTACAAAATATTTTCTGGGATCCGATAAAGGCAGAAATTACCAAATGACCAGTTGTTACAATAATCAAATGAATTGATAACTATTGAAAACATGTTCTTCCATATCTTTTTTTTTTACAATGACAAAGACATAAAACTTATCTCAAACATCTTTAAGATAACAGTGACAGCATATAATCCGAGACTTCATGATTATCATCACTATGTATCATTAAAATAATACAGAACAGCATAGCACTGCCTCTGACAGTAAAACACTGATCAGATTATTTGGTACATGTATATGTATATGTATATATATATATATATATATATATATATATATATATATATATGTATGTATGTATGTACATATATATATATATATATATATATATATATATATATATATATATATATATATATATATATATATATATATATATATATATATATATATATATATATATACATATATATATATATATATGTATGTATGTATGTATGTACATATTGATTTCCTAATGATTGTTATAAAGAGAAGCAACATATTCAGGATAAAGTACTGGTACTCTAATCGAATGCCTTCTCATCAAAGTTGTATTTTTATGTAAGGATAAACTGTAACAGCACAATGTGCCCATCAGAATATATTGGCACCTTTTTAAATCTCATGACTACGAGCCTTTAAGCCACTTCCCAAAACCGTACCTCTGCTCATGCTCCATAAAATCTATGAAATACAAACATTATTACAGTGTTTAAAGGATCTCTGTTCAAATACTTGTATAAATTCTCTTTCCAAGAACAAACCTCATCAATAATAATGAAATCTGGATTACGTCAAGGTGTCGTAAAGAAGAGCAGCAGCTGACAGCTTTATTCTCAACCAAAGGATCAGTTAATTCGATGAAACCACCATGTCCAGTTCTTTTACGCCTTCCTGGGCAGAGGTGAGGCCACAGCTGCCTGACATGTGGCTGTCAGATTTGGGCACGGCTGCTGGTGACATAGGGGCCTGGACCAGACCAGGCTTCTTTGGAGGAATGGGTGGAGGGTTGCCCCTTTCTGCCCTTGGGATGGTGGGTGAGCGAATCCCTTGGGAAACTGCGCCTGCAGCCCTTCCGAAGACTGGAGATAAAGGAGCGGCCAGGCTGCGGTAGTCTGTACCAAAAGGGGAGTTATTTGGCATGGAGAGCTTCGTGGCTGCACTCTGCTGGACGGTGGTGAAACGCGACAGGACTTGAGTGACAGTGCTCCGGGCCATCTGCTTGACTGGGCTGGCTTCTGCGGAGGAGCTACTGGTTACAGAAGAAGAGTCTTTCGGTGAGAGTGTTGGAGCGGTCTGAATACCCGAGGACTGCGGCTCGGGGTCAACAGCACCCTGGAACTTATGGCGCGCAGCGTGAAAACGTTGGTTGATTCCCGCCTGGTATGGAGACTGATAGTTTCCTAGACTTGGGCTGCCTGATGGGCATTTAGGAGGAGCGGTGCAGGGAGAGGAACAAACAAGAGAAGAAGAAGAAACATTACAGGAGGAGAAAGACGTCTGTGTCTGCATAACTGGAGGAATTTCACTTCCATTCAGCAGAAACGCTATCTCAGAGGGAATGTCGTCTGAACTATGAAGCCCATTTGTCTCCACTGAACAATGGTGCCCGTTCCCATTTGGCAGAGCAGGTGGGTGGTCTGTGTCCTCCTCTATGTCCTCAACCTTAATGTTGTCCACGAATGTATATCTGGGGGAAGCTTTTGTGGCCCACTGTTTTCCTGCTGCTTCAGCTGGAGTTGCATTGGCTCCTCTGATTTCCTTTGCCAAGCACGCCTCCTCCAGCTTTCTCTTCAGTTCTTCTACCTGATCATAAAGGACATTCATTTTCAGACACTTCTCATATGAGTTCATTTCCTTTTGGATAAAACTGTTTAGGTGTTCTCTCTCTAGTGATTAGTGTGTCTAAGTTTTCACACCTGCTCTTGTAGCTGACGGCAATGAGCTTCCTCTTTTTTCAGACGTGAGCGGAGTTGTTCACGCTCGGTGTCAAACTCAGCCAGTTGCCCCTCCACCCTCGCCTCCATCCTCAGAGCTCTTGTCCTCTCATCCTCCAGCTCTTTTCTCAGGGCTTGACAGGCTTCTTTTTCCTAAATAAGAGAGCCTCTTAATCCCCAGTGGAAAATATAACAACATATTATATACTTAACAACAGTATAATTAAAGAAAGCGTGCCAAGGATGCAAGGCTGAAGCGGTTTAGTTGGACTGAACATATAAATACCTTATCCAGTCTACGGCTCAGCTCAGTCAGCCGGTGACCCTCCTCCAGAGCCCTGGCACTGGCCCACTTGCACTCTTTGGCTAAAGCACTAGAAAGCTGTTTATGCTGAGCTCTTTCTTCCTCGAGCTGCTCAGTAACCCGCCGCTGTTCTTTTTCCATCCGGCGTACTTGACTCCGCTCAAATTCCAGCTGCACGCACAGAGACAAAACTTACAATCAGCAAACGTCTTTAAGTTGAAAGCAGTGGTACTACCAACGTACTGGTGTTTGGAGCACGCCCCGAAATTCTGCCAGTTACACACCGACTAGCAGATTTACATCGTAAGAATTAGGAAAAATATTTGTCATGAAATCTATGTTGTTAACTACCTGTTGCTGGAGACGCTCCCTCTCCTTTTCCAGGATGTAAGTGACATCATCTCCTTCTGCCGTGTCCTCAGCATGCCTCCTCTTTTCCTCCTCCAGGTCTGCAATAACCTAAACCACACGCAGCAGGGAGACAGAGATTAGGTTTGGTCAACTGCATGTTGACGGTTTTTATATGATCGCCACATTTAAACTCACAGTTATTGATGGCACACAGCTTTAGTTCAACCACATTCAAAAAGGCTCTATGTTTGATTGGGAGGAAAAACTATCGTGTCACATGCATTTTTTGTATTCATTAATTCTACTTTCAGTCTTTAGGGTATACCTTACTGGGGATCAATATAACAAACATATTAACAGGATAAAAAGACACAACATGACGTATGTTGAACAGAAACTGGAAAAAGTAAACATCACTGATCACTGTACAGATTAGTACTTTTAGATGAGAGAGTGTTTCTGGAATAGCTACATCTCTTGCTGAAGACTGTAAGGTGTCTTGACTTGGTTCTTCTGCTATATGTTCCACCGCTGATCAGCTGAGAACATCGGGAATGGAGCCAGATTCACTGGATTTACTGCTTAATGATGGACTTTACTTTTCTATAGACTTAATAGATGAAAGTTTATTTGTTTTCTAATCTTATAACTCATTCATTGATTCATTATCCGAACCGCTTAGTCCGATTAAGGGTCGCTGGGGAGCTGGAGTCTATCCCAGCAGTCTTTGGGCGCGAGGCAGGGTACACCCTGGACAGGTCACCAGTCCATCACGGGGCCTTATAACTCATATTTACTTCAATGTAGTTAGTATTTTGGGACTACACTGGTGGATCTGAGAGGAATGGCTGTAATCAGCAGCAGGATAAGTTGGGCAGCCATTGTGCATATAATGATGAGTAACAACACAGATGTTCTTCAATCAAGAAAAATGGTGAAATTGAGACAAAGTCAACAACCGTTGAATGCATCAGCGACAATGAAACATGGTGTTTATACAGCAGTGGAAAAAGACATCACTTTTTTATATTCTACCAGTAAAACAGGAAACGGGTGCCGTAATTTAAATAGAAATGTAGTAAACAAGGCAAAGTCTGATTCTGTACAATTCTAGCAAGCTTGAAAAATCAATGTTTGGTATTTACACTTTTATTCTTTAATACGATGAATCACCAGTGGCAACAACAGTCTGATGCAAAACACTGTAAAATTCATTATATTTAGCATTTACTAGAGTTGCTATGAACCATTTCAACAGGAAAACTGACTCCTGTGTGGCTGTGCTCACAGCAGCTGTTTGTCTGGCTCCCCACAGTGAACACTCCCTGATTTTCTTCACTAATTGCTGACTGTTGTTTACCTCAAGTAAGTCACTGACTGTTTACAAGTACCATGCACAACCGCACTTCAAAGAAGCCAAAATATCTCTTTAATTTATTTTGTGTTCCAAGATTTTATTGCCAGCAGTGCTGCTTCATTAATTTGAGCATTGTGCAAGTTTCACTTCCTCTGTTCATGTTTTGTTTCTCTAGTGCTAACTTTTATCTTTTGCTTCCACTAATTTGATTTGTTTTTAAGTTTGGTTTTTTTTTTTTTTGTTTGTTTTGGATTCAAGCCTGCATTACAGTCCAACTCGTTTCTGAGTTCTCTCACCAAGCGCCAGACGTAAAAACTCACCCGTCTGTGCCTGCTCTCCGCTGCAGCCAGCTGGGCCAGCATCTTCTCCTGCATCCTCCTGCAGTGACTCATCACCAGCTTGAGAACCAGCAGAGGGCTGGACATAGGGGAAGCACAAACAGGCTCCTTGTCCTGGCTCCCCACAGCTTCACTGTCTCTCTGCAGAGCCTGGAAAGGATCGCTGAGGTTGTACCTTCCATAACGTTCCTGGATAAACAATTCTTTGTGCTGCGCCTGCAGACATGAAAAGAAGCATCTTTTTTTAAATGGTGTGATTCTGCTTTGTCACAGATCTACATTCTCACAGACTCTTTGATACACAGTAATGTCACATCCAGTCATGTATCACGTCTTGATCTGTTCTCTAGCACCACCTTGTGGACGACTTCCATCCTGCGCCAACGCCAGGGCAAAGATTTCATTTGTTCAGGTATTTTTATTTACATCAGAACATTTTCAGTTTGTTATTAATTGGCGAGGATTGCTTGTTAATACAGCAACCTATGATTAACACGGTGAACGTCAACATTATAACAGTGTGCATGTTATTCTGATGAAAACAGTCCTTAGTTCAGCGTCTTCTTTGGATAAGAAGCAGCCTGGGAAATGTTAAGGTCACTACACTTTTCTCCATCTTCTTTCCCAACATGAAAAGTGAAGAGCAGTCATGTATAACAGATATCATCCCATAAAACAGGATCATGATGAGACTTATCAGTATGAATCCCTTGATGGAACGGTTATAGTTACACAATCTGCTGTCAAAAGAACTCAAACACTCGACACAGCGTGATCACCATCTGAAGTACTGGAGCTGTAAATAAGCAGCGGACAGGGGAAGAGGAATAGAGAGGGAGGAAATGCTTTGAAAAAACAAAACAACAGAAAGAGTTAGCTGGTGGAAGGAGCAACAGATGGTGTGTGTCTGTCTATCTTTAGCAGGACAGCTGCTCCAGATTGGGCTTTGGCCAATGCAGACCTGTTCTCTGTTTAACTCAGGACAAAAGAGGGATAATAGCAGCAAGGCATTTCAGGTTCAGCAGATGCCTTTAGGCCTGCTCTGAAAGGGACTGAAGTGTTAAAAATAAAGGGGGGAAAGATGGAGGAGGGCTGTAGAAGAGCCGTGTCTCGGTGAAGTTTCAACAAAAGAGGATCAAAAGATTAGAGAGAACAGCATCCTCTCTGGCAAGGTGAAGACAGAGTTTGTGATGATTGATACCAAGATTACTTGAGAAGTTTAGTTTAGTCAGGAGACAAACCTGTGGAGACATATCCAGCCATTCATCATGTAGAGCAGTTTGTGTTACAGCTACTTTTACCCACTTTATAGGATTGGTATCTCTGCCCATTTTAATACCTCTGACTGTCCAGTAATGTGATTCCATCTACTTGTGTAAACTGAGTCTTCAACAACCTTACTGGAATCCACTTATGTAAAGGGGAATCAGGTCAAAGGTTACTAAGACATGACCATGCAAATTAGACAAAATGCTTTTCATGACTCTTTATGATCGCTAAACTTTCTGAGTCAATGCTTGAGAACTTATCAGGTCATTAAACCAAAGTGAAATCATTTTCACCAAATCTACTAAACTGCTTACAGGAAAATACAACATTGATTGACGAACCAGTGCCAATAACAAAGGAAAGAAAAATCAAAAGTTGATGAAAGATTAGAGTCCTTATGACTGTCATTTTTTTGGACCTTTCATTTTGGCTTATCTGGCACAAAGAGACTGCATGGCTTTGCTTCTGTTATTTGATCCTGTCTGCAGAGGATAGTGTGAAGGTGGATCAAACAGCAAGGACGGCTGAAACAGGAAAACACAGGGTTCCCTGGAGTATTCAAAAATGCTTCTGAAATGAGGGCCTGATTGAAAGCCTCATGACCACTCAGCATCTCGGAAACTGACTTCTATGCAATGCAGAACATTCATAGCGGCTTTTGTCCTCACTTTGTTAGGATAAAGTGTTATTTATAATGCAAATAATGATTTGCCAAGACTAAGGCTAAAAATAATACAGCCTGAACAAATTCAATCTTTGGGAAGAAATCTGGCCACACACTTGGCCTAAATCCCTTCCCTGTTCCCAAAAGTGACTTTGTACTCTGATTAGTCACTTTAAAGACAAAAAAAAAAACTTACATTACAGTTTCCACATGACAACATGACGGCTATGTGCTAACTGCATTAACTACAGGAAAAAGAGAAGACAGAAGAGATTTTGTCATTAGTGTGATTGTTGTAAAGTACAATGACCAGTAAGACTTTTCTGGCTTTACAGAGTTTAGAAATAATGAGTCACCACAAACATGCACAAAAATTATCCAAATATATAAATGTCCAGTAACTGATAAACAAAACGGAAAAGGGACAAAATGTTTGAGTGGAAATGTGCTCCTCAACACACAGCACACACACAACACACAGCGTCTCTGTTCTCTGCTCAAACTGAATCCTTTTTCATTAAAACAGGAAAATGAATCTTTTCTGGTACAATATAACTCTCCAAGCTTACATTCCTCCAGATGACAGGAATACCACCCACACACCAGGACAAATATCATTTCCAGGGAAAACCAGAGGCACTGTTGTTTCAAAGATGTCCAAATATCCATATTTTGTACTTAAACATGCATGTCACTGCATGAGAACGCCTTACGGTACAGGCACTAATATTTTATTTACACTTATTCCAAAACTAATTCTGTCATTCATTCATTCATTTTCTGAACCCGCTTAATCAGAGTAAGGGTCGCGGGGGAGCAGGCAGCGTAAACCCTGGACAGGTTCGCGGTCCACAACTACGAATACTGATAATGATACTCGTGCTAATAATACTAATAATAGCAGCCAGAGACCAAATCTGAGTTAATTTTTATTCTGGGTCAAGATAGACTAAAAGGTTGTTATGCCAACCTTAACTACCACTTCATGCACACAGCCAATGGATGTCTCATAATCAACATATTCTTACAACTCAGTTTAGCTTAAACTATTCAGCAGTTTCCGAGACGAGGATGGGATAGGATCAGAAATCCCACTGCAGTTTTTATCCCACTTCAGAAACTGCATAGAGTCTGATTTATGTCTGCAAGTCTTAAAAATAACATAATTTCTATTTAAATAAAGTCAGCACAAAGCACACATTAAGATAATTAAGTAATTGGCCTTCAAATTATCCAGATTTCTTTATGTGTAATTCACATGGCACACACTACATTAAAGTTCTCTCATTAACACAAACTGAGCTTTTCTTCTCCACTCCTAACGTCTCTCCCCTGCTCTTCAATGTACCGATAGATGTGCAGTCCCCCCAACACAAAGGGAGGCTGTTTTCCTCTGCATCAATCCTCCACTGTTGCAAAGAGAAGAGCAGGGAGTGAAAAGAGGGATTTCAGGCAACATTTCTAAGGCTATTTAACACACAAATGTACCATGGTTCTTTTCAATAGATCAAGCTGTACATTTTCAACAACCATAACCATTCATCACACAGATATTCTGAATCACAGTCTTGCCTTATTATTCATGCCTTTGTCAGCTGCCTGTGGTGCCTGGCAACCTGTGTGTTTTTTTTATGTAAAGCCATGACTGCACTGGTTCCTGTCCTTTTTTTTTTGCTGACGCAAGTCTGGAGTCTTTCAGATGTGCAATGATGGGGACAAGATCTATTCTTAATGTGACAATGAGAACATGAAACAAGCAAGTCTTACTAAAGACCCAGATGCTTCAGAGCTGCTTTGTAAAAAAAGTCACCAGTAATGGGATAAATGCTCCATTGGTACTGATTTTAATCAGCTGATTATTCCAAACAAGTTTCTGCCAGTTCATAAAAAAAGGTAAAGCTGTTTGAAGTAGCTCCATTTAAAAACATGGTCAATCTAACTATGTCAACTCTACAGTTAATTAAAGGTTCACATCCATATTTGAGTCCTTTTATGCTTCAAGTAAAGGCTTCTATTTCTTTCCCCAACCAAAAGGACTTCTGGATCACTGCAGATCTTTGTGTGTCAAATATAAAAGTTGCCAAATGCTGGCTTCCTTTTGAAAGCCACAGTGTGAGCAGCTGCAGAAGTGAGTCAGAAGAGGGAAAAATGCAACAGATAGTTAGAATGCCATCGATAGTTCTGCATAATTAAAGATAGAGTACCATAAAGACAGAAAAAACCCACACAGTTAACCTCACATCCTGTACTTACAGTTTACTAACACGGTGTTACCATGGGGATAAATGTTTAGCTTGAGTATTTGCCACAGAACACAAGAAAATACCAGTGACACATCAGTTATATCCAGTGCTTTAAGTGGAACAAAATAAGTGGTGGTACTCCCTTCATGACTTGCTGTCAGTTTGTCGTGCAAATATGGGACAAAAACATGGCTGACACTTATATGTAGATCTATAAATTGATCTGTAGATTCATAGTTTTATTTCACAGAAATGACAAAAAAATAAACAGAGCAAGTTCTAAATCAAATCCACTTTTGCCAAATTCAAAGTGCCATGGAGACACTTTTATGAATTTCAAGCCTCATTGCATGGACATTAAAAATAACACTGAAAAGTAAAATCATTAACTTAAAGTTCATTAACTCTTTCATGCATGAATAAATAATAAAAACAATGCAACATTTTTCACATTTTTGTGAAAAAAACAACAAAAAAAAACAAAAAAAACACTGAAGTGGTTTATTTACAAAAATACCCTCCTCATTCATGAATATGCAAGAAAAAAGCTTGCAAATAGGTGCCCACTACAGGGCCACTATGCATGAAAGGGTTAAAAACATAAAAAGTTCTACATTTAGACTTATTTAGCTTATTACCAGACTAATTTAACAGTGTATTACTATTACACTTTTCCTCTGTGAAATATGTTTTTCCCAGCATTAGGCCTGGTCCAGGCCACATAGCAATATTATCTTATCTTTAATCTAGAAATAATCTTTAAAAACTCAAAATACTGACCAGCCGTACACTTAGTTTGCAGCATCTGCCCTTTGTTGTCTGGTGTAGTAAATGACTGTTAAGTAGTACTACTGTCATCACTCAACTCTGCTCCAGCTTGTAACATTACAGCCGCGATAGTTTCTTTTTTCTCCACCTTTCCTCTCATTCAAAGCACGTCTGCTTCAATGTAAACACAGAAGAGAGTGAACAACGTGAAGTGTGGTATGCCGTTGTGGGCTACAGCAAGTGTTGTGCGTCTTAACCGGTCTTAACAATACATTTCTTTTGAGGCAACTTTTTTATTTTTTTAATTAAAATCAACAAATATAAGTTGTAATATGTGGTGAAATCGTAGGAGGGTATACTGATTGCTGAAGAAAGCCGGTAAAAGTCCCGGTACGCACTAAGCTGTAAAAAAAGTCAAAGGGAAAGGCAAAGGGATAAAATTACGTGCCGGTTCTGCGTACCGCTGCGTACCGGCCCACTTAAAACACTGATTATATCTGACATGCTCGTGGTAACTGTACCTACTTTTCCAGCTGCTGCTGGTGTGCTAACAAGCATCAAAATATTAAGCATAGCAAAGGCTGATGGGAATGTTTTAAAGGTAGTGGAATAGAAAAGGGTTAGCAATATTAATGTAACTCATACTGAAGGAAAACAGAATTCCTGAATCAGGTTTTATGAAAAGAAACCTGAGATTCCTCACTTTCATTCCCATAACGGCTGAACTGCAGAGAGGTATGAACGTGCTTCTTTCAGTTTTGTAAACTCCATATGAAACACAAGGATCCTGTAGTGTGGAGTGAATAAAAATGTCTGACTTCGGGAGAACAGTTTCAATCTCCTCAGTTTTATTTTCCTTCTGATTATAATGACACCTTTATTAGACACTCGACTCTGATCCAGCGGCTGGAATGAATGGGTTAACAGTTTGCAGAAGGAACTATGAAGTAAGCGCAGCCATATTCCCCTCCAGCTCCAGTTAAGGCCAATGTTTATTTATTCACTCCTACTCGTGCTCACATTGAGTCATCAGGCACCCAGTGTGCTGTAACTCTTCTTGCCTTAGATGGCCAGATCACAGGGGAAATGAAGGAATTTGGTCTAGACACAACACTTGAGCATTCAGCAGTGGACTCTCAACTCTGCAGGCTGCTCCCCCATTTTATTTTTTCGATGACTGCAGAGCTCAAATGTTTATGGTGAGAATCAAGTCAAGTTGTTTCAGGCTTTCACCATTTTACCGTCACTTTTTGCTGAGGTTTTGCATACTGAAGTTGCTCACTCAGCTTACCATGAATTTGTGAAGTACCGCCACAGTAATGGGGTGTTGTTGCATTTTCCAACCATTTCAGTTAATGGGAAGACATACTTAAGGCAAAGCAAAGAGCCACGGATAGAGTGAGCATATGGATCGGCAGGATCATTAAAATGTCAGGAATTGATGTTATTACTGCAGAAGCTATGATAAAGGATGGCTAACATGAGTGACCGCCCCCAAATATGTTAGATGAGATGAAATGATCATCATGAGATGAAGGTGATCACTCAGAACTATTTCATTTTGGGGTGCAATGACCCTTCCATCAAAAGTG
This sequence comes from Telmatherina bonti, assembly GCF_933228915.1. Lineage (NCBI taxonomy): Eukaryota > Metazoa > Chordata > Actinopteri > Atheriniformes > Telmatherinidae > Telmatherina > Telmatherina bonti. Next base: position 24,665,228 of record NC_136624.1, read on the forward strand.
ATAAGTGGACACAGACTATGACAGCAAAACAACCACCTCCCCCCAACAGTGTAACTTCAGCTCCTCACTACATGAAGTATTGTCAGGTTTCTATTCAAATTATTTTACTGTCACCGTAGATTAATACAATATAACTGGGTTAGCATATAGTTATGCTAACCCAGCATATAGTTAGCATTATTCCAACAAGATCTTAGCAAATACTCCCTCCTGTATTCACTTCTAACTACACACCATCCCATAAATACATGATTTACAGTAAAACTCACATTAAAATGTTTTGGGGTTTTTTAAAAAAAAAAAGAATGACACTATAGCACGTCAAATTATGGCATATCAGATATTACACATAGTTGTTCAGCTCTATTGCTAAATAACGGTGACTGTTGGATAGAAGCTGTTCAGCAACATCTGACTGTTTCATTTTTCTTGGGATTATAACATAATCTGATAATAATAATAATAATAATAATAATAATAATAAGAATCTAATTTAAAAAGCGCTTTTTAAAACACCCAAAGGTGAGAAACATTAAAAACCATGAACAGAGAACAACATTAAGATTGTGCGCTTGTAGCTTGATGGTATCGGACTTTTTGCCCAACTGTGTTTTTAATCCTGATTTGAAGAGTGGAAGAGAGTCCATGGTATGGAGATCAGGAGTCCCAGAGGTTTCAACAAATTCATTTAAAGGAAATATATCATACTCCAACCAACTGGGAACCTCCTTAATGAACGCAAGGGTGTTCTTCTAGGTCAAGAAGTAATTCTGAGCAAGAATCACTTTACATCTACGTCACGATCTTGGATTAATTTTACCTTTAAGGCTTCAATGACAAGGTCCCGGGCCTCCAGTTCTCCCTCCAGGATGCTGAAAAGCATCAGCAGTTCTGGTTTGGTCAGACTCTCCATGTTCAGTTTGGACTATAAAGGCAAAGAACAAAAAGACAAGACTTCTTAAAATGATATTTTATACATGTTTTATAGTGTATATCAGGGCTACCAAATCAGGTACGATGAGGGCTGCAGTCCTGCAGGTTTTCATCTATCTGTGCTCCACACATCTGACTCAACTGAATAGCCCTGGTTAGTATTATTATAGGTTTATTGTGTTCTCTATTATCATCTGCATAGTTATGTAATAACTGCAAAACAGGAAATACTGAGAAGCCAGTAATCTTGCTCCATGGGTTTTCCCACAACTATAAAACATTTTCCCAGGTATTCTTGCTTTGCTCTGAAACAAAGCTGTGTGTTTTCCAATTTCCCTTAAAACAGACATGTAGACAGACATCTGATCTTGCTCTGTGATTTATGAGCTTTATCTGGATATGTGGTTATTATCTTGGGGAGGGAAGAATTTAGCAAAGTAGAGTCAGTGAGTTCATTTTTCTTCTTTTGACAAGAAAAATACTATTATTTTTGGCCCTTTGTTCAAAAATGACATCTTTGACTAAATACATTAGATGTCTAGTACAACAAGCAAATGATATTTCTCATTTCAGCTGTTCACATATGTGGCAAAAATACAAGCTGACAAGTTGCCTGGGAGCAGACATAAAACTGATAACGTGCATGCAACAAAACTTTTAATACTTTTGTTTTATTGTAATCATCCTGGATTCTGTGACAATTTTGTGTTACATAAATGTATTGTGGTTGCTTTGTAGTGTCTCTACGCTCTAATCCTTGGTTCTACTGACAAGCCCTGCGGTGTCCACGTCTCCAACATCCAACCACATTCTGCCCAAGTGAATATATATATATATATATATATATATATATATATGGGCCTCTCTTTGAAATAAGATCAAAGCCGTTGATGTTATTACATTCAGCATCCTTCTCAGATGAGATTCATCATATGGGATGTGTACAACAGATTAATGTCACAGTCACTAACTACTTAATAGCAGACATATACTCCAGTTTGGACCACAGAAATATCATTTATGTCACTAAAGCATTTATGTCTCTCTGCTGTTAATCTGTGATCCACACCTGAATCGGTATTTACTCAGCGTGCTTTTGCTCTACTCTAAACTCTCTGTGGTCACCACAGAATTCCACATCGTGAAGTCATCACTAAAGGGTTGGCTGATCTCTTTGAGCAGGAGTTGGCTAATGAAAGACAGGAATCCCAGCAAAAAGCAGCAACATTTTCTAAACATCTTTAATAGTACAAAATTATAAAAGGAAAAAAAAATGTGTTGTGACACCAACACTTGTGAGGGTACGCACAGTGGGCATGCCCTCACAAGCAAGGCACAAAGTGTTTTTAGGCCTGCCTTTTAGCAGCATTCATGGTCTGTAGCTTAACCACGGGAGTAAAATGCTAATTAAACTACAGTCTATATGCCTGCCTTGGTTTTGGTTTAAAGGCTTGCTTGCTAATTTCACAGGCCGTCATAATCACAGTCAGAAGTGTGGCCATTGCATGTGAGACCTGCTGAGGCCAACAAGTGTCATTATGCTTGTTTAGATCCTCATCGTTTTAATGATATTCCTCCTAATCCCCTGAGTTAGAGTTGGTAATCATGAGGGTACACAAACACATGGTAGCATGGGAAACACAAATATTCCCACATGTTCTCCGGGCTCCACTTCCGATGACGAAAGCGCTCTGTTCATAATCCTTTTATCCATGTTTGTTTTAAACCATGTCAGCCATTGTGCCTCATCGGCAACACTGTCAACTCCTTAAAAACACACAACGGCTTTAAGTGCAAGAACATTTGTTTTGCTTCAAAGCAAAGAGGCTGATTTTAGCCAGAAGCTGTTTGTTCCTTCTGTATGGTGTAATGGCAGGAAAAAAGGTTCCTCTATCCTAATCCTATTAAAGTCTATCAAATGTAACTCTCCTTTTTTCTTTTTTTTTTTTTTTGTAAAAGTCTAAGGATAGTTTCTAAGCTCTAAAGAACATGCTGCTTTACAACAAGGATCATGCTTACGTGTGGAGTATATTTGCACAGTTAAAAGGTTTCAGTAGCCAAGTGCCATTTATATATGATACTATTCTCAATATCCTCTGGTTGAATTGGGAATTTTCAGTTTAATTGGGGAAAAAAGCAAAAATGCGAGTGGTAGTCTTATTAAGTACTTATTCTGCTATGAAATGGGGTCAACTCAGGGGAAGCAAGGCCTGAGAGGTCTGCTGCATTTCCTTCTTGGCTGACCAGATGCAGCATGTCTGGAGACTAAATTGGATTTATTAGCTAACCCATTTTCTATACAGGCCACTTGCTTCCTCGCACAGCTTCCTACCTGCTTCTAAAATGAACATGATAAATAATAGCGGAAAAGTAGCTTCTAATTATAAGCCTGGTGTATTTTGGGGGGTTTATTGTGGTATTATTTATCATCTGGAAGCACTGCAAATGAAGTCATTCAGCATCGTCACAAGGATCAAACGTTAATCTTACTGAAAAAGAGCGTAAAGTTTTAAAAGAAAGTTTTCTTAAAGTTTAAAAACTTTGGTGCTATGAATGAATAGAATTGCATGTTAATGTCATTTGTTCAAACGCTTTGACTAATTTGGGAAAGATCTTTTTTCTTTCTTTCTGTCCTTTTTTCTCCTTTTGACTAAAGGCGATGAACCGCTGCAAATGATCCTCAACAACTTAGCATGAGCTACAAAAAGAAGTTGTCAGTGGGTCTTCCTACCTTCATTTGGTCCGCTGATGTGTTTCAGACGTCCAGCATGTACTTTTCTTCTGTCAGAAGATTTGTTTCACTTGATTTGCGTCTTCAGATCCCGAAGCAGCGGAACACTGGAAGGCCACAAGTAGCACTTTGAACGACAGCTGAGATAGCCAATAGGCGAGGAGCAGCTTTAAGCAATAGCCAATCACAGATTATCTTTTGGTAACATGGCAGTCAGTGACACCCCTCCTGTTGAATGTGGGTTGGATTTCTTTGTTTAGTTGCTCGCTCTTACATTTTCCTTAATAGCCTTCAAAAGGCATGCAAACTATTTTAATGACTGCTGAAATTCTATACCAAACGTGGGTAATAGTCTCTCTAACAACTTTATAAATCCGCTGACTTGTGTCGAGATGTTCCTGAATAAGCTCTTAGAGGTTTTTAATAACTCATAAAAGTTTTGGCTTATGCATTTGAATTAGGATTTGTACTGTGGCATGTGGGAAATGTGTATGTTCATATTAAACTTGAAAATTAATAGTATGGAAATAAAACTAAAAGTTTTGCAACGATAGTCAAATTAAAGCATGTCTTGTATGTATATATATATATATATATATATATATATATATATATATATATATATATATATATATATATATAATATATATATATATATATATATATATATATATATATATATATATATATATATGTGTGTATAGAGAGAGAGAGAGAGAGCGAGAGAGAGAGAGTATATATACTACATAGTATATATGTAGTATATATATATATATATATATATATATATATATATATATATATATATATATATATATATATATATTTATATTGTAGAATATATGTAATATATATATATATATATATATATATATATATATATATATATATATATATATATATATATATATATATATATATATATATATACTATTATATATCACTATTATCGACTGCCACCTGGTGGTAAGAGCCTGCAGAGCTGCAAAAATTTAACTAAATGGGAGAAAGAGGGAGAAATGTCACCAGATCCCTTTGTAATCTGGGAAACCAACTGGACTTACATTGGCACACATGCCCAGTTGAAAGTCAGATTACATAGAAAACAAACAACTTTAGGCATTACTTTTGAACACCTTTTTTTTTTTTTTTTTTTTTAACATATCCTAAATCTCTTGGATCTCATTCGCAGTTCAGGGACTAGACAAAGTTGACAGTGCTGCTTTAACTCGTCAGAGGTAATACAGCTGTGTTTTTTCTTTTTTCTTTTTTTTCTCTTTTTTTTGTAGGCAAGATCTCCAGACATGACAAAAAGCAGATGAGGTATGTTTTGTTCTGTAGACCTAAAGATTTATTGTTGGGTCAGCTGCAAGCAGGAGCTCTGTCTGTAATACATAACATCTGCCAGTAGAGTGCAATGCTTACACAACGCAGGCCAAGTCTTTATATGGCCAACAATGCTTTTATTAACCTTCACAAATGCCAAAAATACAGGATTTTCATCATAGCAGGGGTAGAGCATAGCGAACAATCAGTGGTTTTATGTGTTACTGTCAGGAAGGTCTTTTGCCTGATCATTAGCATCAAACAATTCTCAGGCTCTAATCTAAGACGTATCACTGCAGTCCAGCACAGGAAGAGAGAACAAAATGCACTCCAGTGTTGCAATTCGGTTTGAAAATTTAGGACGCTTTAACTATCATGAGTGAGCTTCCTATCTTTGCAGCATCTTTGAGGCTTTTCATAATTGTGTCCCTTTTTTTCACTTGGCTATCTTGAGGGTATACAGAGAGCGAAGTCAGAGAACTGTCTCTCCTGATTGGCTCCTGGTGCATGGAGCCTCTCCAGCACTAATAGAGAGTCTCTATTTCAGGCTCCTCAATTAAGCTCCTCAGTACAGCCTGCTGACTAGCTGCTGTGGAGGATCTGTGTCCTCAGATTCACTGTCCCATGTCCTTGTCTTCCTTTTTACAAACAACTGATAGCACATAGTTTTGCTTAGTTTGGCTTAGTTCAAAAATAATTCACAAATTTAGCCTTCTAAGTCTGAACAGCAGGAATGTTCTCTTGTTTTGTCTGGCAAATTAGAGTTGGTAGAGACTGATGGAGAATGGAAATGACAAAACTATCTTTTCGAACTTTCACTGTCTATTGGTGTAGTAGGGAAATATGAATAACACAAGTTTGGGATACTTGTTAAACCTTGTCATTCATCTTTATTAAATAAGAATGACTAAGATAGGTTTTTGTGATCATAAAACATTTTCCAAGACAGCCATTGACTAGATTAGCACATGACAGTTCACACACAAGACCCAACAGATACACTGTGTTTATACTGTAAGAAGAAACAAGTAAGAGAAACAAAAAAAAACCCCTAAATAATGACTGATCAGTCATTCAAGCAGTTAAAAGTCACCAAGTTTGAGTTTGTGTTATGATGACACATGAAAGACAAGTCATCTTTTTGTTTCTTGCCTATGAAATGAAAATATTATAACGCTTTTACAAAGTGTTATCTGGAGGTGGAAGCAGGAAAGAGTTATTTTGTAAATTTATCCCAACACATAAGGAAAATTGTATTTGACCATTTTTTTCTTTCTTATAACAATTTTTCTTGGCAATAAATCTCACACAGTTGGGGCATCTGTTTTTTTTCCCCTTTTAAATAATCCTGATGGGAAAATGCATGTGTGGGATGTGGAGCACAGTTGACTGTGTGTCCATGAAAGATTTTTCTGTGCCGATGCCGGACAGATTATTCTTCTATTGACTCTTGTTTTGAACTTCTGGCTCCCCACCTTTCGGACTATCAGGTGCCTGCTTGGCACCTGATTAACCGCACCGGTGTGTGTGGATCCTGCTGCAGCAGTTGGTTGGATCGTAGGGTCAAAGTGCTGATACTGATTGCACCGATAACGTATCAGCTTTAGGTGGAGGCAGTGTGACGGTGTAGGACGGCATCACCCTCACCAGAAAAACAAGATTTATAATCATTGGAACTGATCTTAATGCAAAGAGATATAGAGATAAAATTCTGCATCTAGTGGTTATCTCATATCTCCACAGTCTGGGGACTCAATTCTATCCTCTATAATAAAAATGCTTGTCCCCCAGAGAGCAGGATTTACCAGAGACTACCCCTGTAAGCTGGAAGTGGGGAGGATAGAATGCTCTACCTGCAGTCCTATAGTCAACCCTATTGAACCATTGTGTGTCTGGGTGTGCTGTTGCTGCCGGCATGACAAACACAATCACACTGGCTGACTTGTTACAGATTCTGGTTTAGGAAAGAGTTGCCATCAAGCAACAATATGTGACCAAACTGGTGAAGAGGTGCCAGGCTGTTGTGGCCATATATGGTTCCGCCACATGGTACTAAGGCCCTTTGTTTTGCTAAATGAATAAATTGTTAAATTGCCAATATGGCTTGCCTTTTGCGACTTTAATTATCCAACCCATTAAATGACAACAAGAGTAAATAGCGAGATAGGCTGTTTGGTATTGGCGGAGAAAGTTTGAGTTTGTCACGGGTGCAGCAATTTTCCCACAAATGTGTTTTCTTTACAAATGTGGTATAAATTTTAAAGGTGCCAATGAAATGTGTTACCACAAAGCATTGTTACAACCTAGAAAAAATTAACCAAACACACATTCCCTTAACTTTTGGTTTTTAAATTTAAATGCAAAAATACTAGTGATTGCGGCTGCAGGAAGATAAAAAAAAAAAAAAAAAAAAAAAAAAAACATACCAAACTCAAGCATACAATTATGAGGATTTTAATGTTTATAATAAATCTCAGTTCTCCTTGATAGATTATGCAAGGGCATATTGCAAAGCTTCAGACATGTTTACTTACCAGTCTCACACAGGAATAAAGTAATGACAAGTGTCTTTTGTCCTAAAATAAAAAAAAAAACAAGACTTGATTTAGTATTATTATGATGATTATTCATTACTCAGTTTATTCATGCTTGTCAAAAGAAATTATTTATAATTTTAGGTACTTTGTTGAGTTAGTAAGACAATTAGACATCCTTAAAAAGATTAAATCAATAGGAGGTTCTGGAATTTTGTTTTGCATTTGAGAACAAGAGCTTTGTTTTGTGACATTTAGAGCAATGTAATAATACTCTGTTTTTATTTCTATTTATACCTTTCTACATACCAAGAAATTTGAATATTAAAAAAAAAAGCAGAAACAGTGAACATATAAGCCATGTTAGACTAGTTGATGAATTAGCTACACAGTAACATTTTCCATGTGACAAATTGGGTGTACTGCAGTACACATTCAGGAAATTTATCATGTTTAGGCAACTATCTCTCTTCACTTCTTCTGTTGTAATCAGCTGAAATATTTCTGCTCCAGTGTTCAGATTTTTCTGTAAGTTTCTGAACCTAAATCTGAACAGATCATTAAGATTAAGCACAGAACTGAAGGAAATTCAGGACAAGTCTTTCCATCCATATTGTACTGCATACTCCATTTCAGGATCACAGAGAAGCTGGAAGACAAAATCCCACAAGTTAAATAAAAAAAAAAAAAAGCAAAAATGTCTACTTTTCATCGGAAAATATTCCTCAAATTTCATCAGGACTGCATTGGCCTTCTTGACCCCCGGCACCTGCTGCAACCAGTCCAAATCATGAATGAATATCCTACAAAACTTCAATTTGTCACGCTTGCGTAACATTATACCTTAAGTGGTAATCTAAGTGAATACTTTATCTTCATTTCACACCTGGCACTCCATCATAGATGCCCGACACAACGTGAAGATGACACACCGTAGTGGCACAGACACGATCAGAGGAGGGGTGGAAAGAGGGAGCAGTAAATATAGCATCAGTCTTGGCAGGAGCCGACAACAATCTAGGACCTAATCTGAGGTAGTTATCAGCATCTGTTGCCTGGCACCCAGTTCTGTGGGGGGGTGGAGGTGTTAGTTATTCATCTGTTGCTCCATATCTGTCTTTTTTTTTTTTTTTTTTTTTTTTTTTTAAATTCTGAAGATCTATTTAAGATTGGGTGGATGTAGCCTTTGTCTGTTGGTCCGCCATCAGCAGTACATATCTGCTTTGTTAAGCGCACCTGATTACATCAAGAGATTAAAGTTTATAAATGGATTTGTTTTGCAAAGTGCATTGAATATAGTGTATGCAAATTACCTGAATGTCTGACCTTGAAGCATTCCTGATTAATCATCTGCATATCTCCAGAGTGGTTATGTGTCTTCAGCAGCAGACTCCCGCCCATGTCACCAATCTGTTTCTTTTTTAATCATGTGGCAGCAGGTGGATGTGAAATTTAATATCTAAGAATCTGTTGTGTTTGTTTATGAACTTTGTCTGTATGTAGGCACGTTGGTTTGCTCACAGGGTTTTGATGTAAAGACTGGACCTTTAAAGTCTGCACATCTATTGAAGCGTTCCCTGCTATCACAATATTCAAGTGGATGTTGACTTCATCTCCGAAAAGATAAACATGATTTTCTGAAAAGGTTTAAGACATAACCAGTCTATTTAATGGATGAAACAGGTCTCTGAGCGTGGACAAACTGCAGCCCACTTGAGAATAAGCTGTATAAAATTGGAGCCCACCACAAATAACAGAATTACTGGAAAATAAAGGACAACAGGGGTTGAGAATGCTTTAGTGCGATCAGCTGTTTGACAAAAGCTGTTTCTCTCCAAATACACAACCATCCTTGTTGGTTTGTGTGTCCTTGTTTTAAAACCCTCAGTTATAAACTAAGATAAAGTAGATCATGGGCTTGTTTTATAAGTCTGGCTGAGTTCAGTTTTTCCAACCTTTGAACTGTTTCTGTAAATTTTGAAGGAAGAAAATTCATTTGTTGAATAATTTCATGAGAACAAATTGTTTTCCTCACTAAACCCATTGAAAATTATACCTATTGTGAAAAGCAGTTATTCCAAATCTTTGTCCATGAGGACCTGGTCCTGCAGCTTTTAAAAGATGCCCAGCCACAACACAACTGAATCAAATCAAAGGCATATGAGAAACTTCTGCAGAGCTTGACTTTAACGTCTGCATAGGTCTGAATCAGGTCTGTTGCAGCAGGGAAAATTCTAAAACCTGCAGGATACAGGTCCTCGAAGACCATCACTGAGGATCCCTGGTGTAAAGCGAACTAACTTAGATTTCCCTTATGAAAACACAGGCACCAAGCCAAATTTGCTGGACTCAGTACATTAGCTGACAAAACATATAATCAATGTGATTCATCTGCTAAAATCATCTAAGGTGTAAATGGAATGGGGTTCTGTTCCTTTTCCTCTCTCCTACTATCAAACAAGACTGAAATTGTCTGAAAATGTTATTTGAACAAATAATGACACAATATAGACTGTGTATGTCTCTATTGGAAGAGGCAGCCTGTTTATTCAGGCAACCATTCGGGTTTAAAGCACCAGATAGCAAAGCTGTGAAAGGTAATTCAATCACATAATGGCTCCTACACACTCTGAAAGCCTAATTCCTTGTATCTTCTCCTCTGTAAAAAGTACGCATTGTGAATTTTAATGAATGGAACTTGAGCACATTTGTTTTATTCTATTTTAGACAACTCTGTTTATGACTGATGGAAAATAAGCTCCACTAGATTCAATATAATAACTCAAAGAGAGAAAGAGCCTGCATTTGACTGAGTATTATGAACACAGAACTAGATTTTATACTTCATAAGAAATATAAAAGCTGTAAGAAAGCAAGAGCAGTTCTTTATGCTTTTTTCTTTGATACTACAATTCACATTGAAGTACATCTACTGACCTTAACAGTATCAGAAAATACTGTTGAGATGTAGTGATATTTTCATAAGTGATAATGTCAAGTGTTTAAAAAGGCTTTTAAAAATTAATCTAGAGCTCCTCTTGGGAGTTTTTTTTTTCTTTAAATATGACGGTCAAAGTCTTGTTAAGTATTTGTTATAAAATTAAAAAATTCAGTACATCCGCATAGTTATAAATTGTCATCTGAAAATTAACCTGCTGATGTGCAAGAAGGTTAATAACAGACATTACAGCAAAACTGTTTGGCATTTATTAAAGATGGTTCATATGTCAGATTCCAACATTTGGAAATGTGTGCACATAATTTTGGTCATTTTTATTCATTGTGATTAATTACATAAATCTTTGTTGTAGGACTGGAGTGGGAACGAAGCTATTCTCCTCCATTAACTTTGAACATGTTACACACCCATCCGCTAACCTGACCTTCATGTCCTTACTTTGTAGCACACAGTAATTGACAATTTGCTAAGCCCAGCCCGTTTAATCACTGCAACTATGCCTGCCAATCTTCCAGTTTTCATACAGCAATTGTGCAATTTATTGAAATAACCAGTCAATCTAAATTACTGTGTCATTTTATTTTTTTGAGAATATATATTTGACATTTCATTTAAGATGTTGGGGAATGGAGAGTGTAAGTGCATTTTTGAGAATAGGCAAATTGAAATAACAAGCTACACAGTGAGATGTTTTTTGCTCTTTTTTTTATTGGAACAGACGGATGTAGTGTTCCACCTGGATCTTCCTCTTTTCCTTTGGGCAAAAATCCCTCCAACAGGAGAACAGAAATTTACCAGATTTTAAACAAATGGCTATGCATCATAACTCAAGGGCTGGAAACCAGTAGAGGCCCATATGTTGACAGGATGACTGAAGCACTTGAGAACTTTGGTAAAGAAGCTTGGAGATGAGAAAAATGAAGTCATGATCTGTAGAGAGTCGATGCCACTCATAAGGATGACCTAATGGTTAGAGGGACCTCGCAGATCTGAGCAGAAATGGAAACACATTACCAACTCTGAAAGTAGGAATGTGTCTAGGATGAAGCAGGGACTCAACAAATCAGGGACTGTTAGGCAGGAAGCTTGTGCTGCTCTGATCCTTCCAAGGCTTGGGCATAAGGTTGGTGAAGCATGACCTTATCAGCGGACTGAGCAGAAGGTGAGCAATGCTGCAACCTAATAAGCAGGGGATGCTCTATAACCTAGAGATGTGCAGCTGAGCCTTTCCTAAAGTCTGGCAGGGGGATGTAGGCAGTTATGTTCAAGGTATCAACTGGGTGATGCAGAAACTGGAAAACTATCCTGTACTACATCAAAGATTGGCGACAGTTCTGCTGCAGTGACAGATGCTGTTTCTAATGCAAAAACTGCTTCTTAAATACTTTTAGTGTGGTTTGCTCAAGCAGCTGAAGAAAAAAAAAACAAATTAAAATAGAATAAGAACAGTACAAAAAGACTGTGCAATCATAGTAGCAAAAAGGTTTCTACATAACTTGCTAATTTTCAACAGCTTTTAGTGCTCAAAGCATTACCTTTGAAAATAATGTCATCTGATACTGCTGAGGTAAACATGGGATACATACAGAAGTTCCTTTTTTTCTCTTTCACTTATATTTGGTCCGACAAATCAATAGTGAAAGGATAAATTGCTTTTCAAATAAGTATCCCACAGGACAAACATGGCGAGCTGATAATCAGCTGGTCTGGCTCTCAAAGCCAGCCTCCTTTTACTTTTATGTTCAAATAGTGACTATTGATTTGGAGACATAAACACTGAAGACTTTCAAAGAATCTCTCTTCCTCCCCTCTGTATCAAATATCTGTTATAGAGGATTTACTGGTGTATTCCTGTTCCCAAGGAAAATAAGATCCGTGCAAATGCTTAAAGAATTTATTCAAAGACGCGAGCCCTTAAAGCTGGAGGATTTGTCAAACAGACCAACATGTGCATGTCCAAACAGAATATTAATCAATTTGTTTCAATTCTGTGACAAGATATTTTGAACTCATCAACGTCTGTGTTCTAGACGCAATCTGCTGCTTGACTCAAGTAAACACCATCTGACTCTTCAGGTGAATCAAGTCATTCTTTCAGTGATGTGAACTGGCAGGCTGCGACTGCTCATATAGTGGAGTGTTTTCCCTTCGCTTGGTCATTACCACTCACCGGACAGAGTGGTTCAACAGCACATTCAGACCAGTTGAATCAGATTGTTTACCTGCCTTTTTGACATAGGGTCTCTTTGAGGAGTGCCCTGTTTATGTCTTTTAAGCAGCCCGCAATGATCCTCTCTGTAAACACCATTTTCTGTCTTTTCATCAGTGATGGTTCGAAAGACCATCAAGACACATCTTTTGAAGTACTGCTTTTTCAAACAGTGAGGAAAAAGTTTTTTTTTTTAAAGACTTGCCTATGATGAATGGGGAAAAAATATAGTGTCTTATCTAAAATGTATTTAGATAAGGCATTTTCCCCGTATCCACACATACCATCCCTTGGAGGAAATTGAACACAGCTGAAAATTAATCCTGCTTCCCCAAAATTTTAAGTATTCAGTCATGCTTCACTCTAATCTAATTGAGTTGGAAATTAAAGCTCCAGAATAAGGTTAGTGACAGAGCTTTTATAAATGAGGTATAATAATAGCCAAAGAAAATTGGGTTTAAAGATATCATCAAGTCAGTGTTGGGATTACTAAAGTCATACTGAAGGTAAAATATTCCTGGACGAAGGGTTGTAAATAGTAGTATTTTGCGCATGAATCTACCAATATGTGAGAAAATATGTAATGCTATGATTTTTGTGCAATACTAAAAGTAAATTCATACAAATTCACATATTCATTGACAAACTACACACACTTGTAAATGAATAATTTACAACAGTTTAATGCTGCATGACCAGCAAATGCTTGTTTCAATCATGCCCTTTTTGAACAAACTACTAGTGCTGATCTCTCTGTATCTTGCCAAATATCTGAGTCCAGAGTTTAATTTTCACACTTTATCCTCAAGTGACAGTGCATCATCCCCCAGTGATTGGTTTCCCAGAGCCGAGGAAAAGATTCAGCATTCAGAGGAAAGATTACAGTCAGCTCTGTGGTGGAGACCAAAGTGCATTCTGACTTCATGGGTATGGTTGAATAGTCAAAAAAAATTACTTCACGTTGTGTTTTTACTAAGAAGTTTTCAAACAAGAAGCAAGAAAAAATATCAAACTTCACAAAGATAAAGCTGTGTTGTGTGGCTGTACTGAAACTAGAGATGTTGGTTTTCAAAAAGCAATTTAAAAACACTCTTTGTCTCATTTATAAAAAGCCAAATGGGGCAAAAACAGTTCTTAATTATCAAAACAGTCGCAATTACAGATAAAATCCGATGATGCGTGATGAAAAATTTATTGCAATGTCACCACATGTGTTGTTGCTGAAAAGGATACGATCTGAAACCAGCCTTCTCCTCATCAAAGTCATATATTTAAGCTGAGATTGTGTTTGACTTTCACAGCCCTTCAGGTCCAGATCAGGAACGGAGCCTTCAATCTGAAATTATCTTTGTCTGTGAAAATATCATCTAAATGTCATCACAACATATCATTCCTTGAATCTCTTTGTGAGTGAAAAATCTTCTGACCCATGGCTGATTGGTGACAGTGTTGCACATTCTTTGATTTCTGCATGTCTCTCACACTGTTGTGAGCCCTCGCCACCGAGCTCTATCTGCAAGAATGGTAAAGTCTGCTTTGTAAAACATGCAAAGGTTTAAGTGTTTGTAATATTTACAATGATTTCTTTCAATGGGTAGCACAGTGAAGAAGGTCAACAGTTTGAGCTTCAGCTGGGAGAAAGTTTGAACAATAAGACTTTCTGTGTGCAGTTTGCATGTTCTCCCTGTATAAGTGGGTTCTCTCCAGGTACTCTGACATACATGTTGGGTAAATTGGTTACTCTAAATTGTCCCCAATTATTGCTGGGATGGGCTCCAGCTTCCCTGTGACCTTTAACTGGAACAAGCAGTGAAGAAAATGGATGTAATTACCTCCAATGGCTGATTTATTTATTTTTTCTTGACTTTTATAAAACAAATGCTAAGCTCCAACCAGCAGGTACTTCTGACAGTGTTCATGGAAATTTTAAAAATGTAAGTGATCACAAAGAGAACTCTTGATTGTGATGTTAATGTTCATTACTTTCATTGTTTTTACATTAAAAAACAGAAATTAGGGAGTTCATGTTGTTGTAGAATGGGGGCTTGTGGGTTGCTCTGTGTGTGCATGTATGTGTCTAGGTGTGTGAGCGAGATTATGATGAGTGTGTTTCTAAACTGTTATGTTGTTTACTTTGGTGTGTGGAGACTTGTTTTATTTTAATATGCATAAATTGTCTTTATCTTGTGAAGCACTTTGTGTTGCCTTTTGCAGGGAAAGCGTTTCATAAATAAAGTTTGATTTTATTTTATTGTTGCTCACTTTTGTCATTCATAACGCCCAAACAAAGATCGTGTAGACAGTCATTTCAGATAGCAATAAAAAGGTTATTTAGTGCTTCATGTTGTACGAAATGTGACTTCCTTTATCTTTTCAAGACTTTTAAAGTTGAAAGAAAATGAATTTGACTAAACAAAAGTAAAACCAGTTGTTTGTAATATTGCAGACTGGGACTCGTCAACATGTAACATCATTGTGGCTCAATGATGATAATTTAACTCTCAGAATTGATAGACTTAAAATAAAAACAAAGATTATTGGCTTGATGATGTAAAATATTGTGCAAATGTACCATAGGATGAATTCTAATGACTTCCACCTTCCTTTCACACATTTTACGCATTCATGTTTCCTGAGGATGAATTCTAACTACAGCAGTTCACTTTGACTTCTCCTGCAATGTGGCATCATGGGAAACTCATCATTTTTGCTTGTTTTCATTTCTTTTTCTTCTTCTTTTTTTTCTAGGCAAAAACTGACATTATTGAGTTAATCAACTTGTCATTTGATCACTTGTTGCTCTGGCTGCCTCCCTCAGAGGGCAGTTTAATGGTTGCCTTGCCTTTACTTAATGCTTTGATGTCTCTGAAATTCGTCCACACAAAACGATGCAAATAATTATGCGACAACTGGGTCAAGACAGAAGAGACCAACTCGGGTTTTCAGTTCCAAGTGTTGGCTCATTTTCAGCTACCAGCAGGATTTCACAAATGCGTTTGTGTGGGGTTGTCATTCATTTGCAAACGATATGCATGCAGGTGTACATAATACGGTGACTGAAATAAAAAACATGAACGTTATGAGAGCCAATGTGTACTGTTACATGATGAACTTTCTCTCATCTGGCTCACTGAGGCTAATAAATCTGTCAGCTTGGACTTCTGTCATCGGCAATGTTCATTAGTCTGTGTAATTTATTACTTTGTCAGGAATCAGACTTGGAGTCCTTGGACCATTGACTCTGCTCATAAAGGTTTTAATTAAAACACTGAACTGTGGTAATAGCGGGATTTTTCTTAAGAGCGCAGGAATAAGATGACAAATAAAAGTTACATTTCTTTTCCACATGTTATTTAGCACAGTACAAGGTGATGCCACACTTGATTATACAGTGTAGTCAAACATATGGAGGCTTTTTCATCATGTAGACACACTGTTATTCACATACTCACACATTTACTATTGCCTTTTCAAATTGAAAAATGAGCCTTTGGCCTTTTAAATGTACTCATTCATTTGACATCACAGCACAATTAATTAGATTTACATCCCGAGAAGGTCACATGTCATTAATTTAATGTTTCCGTATGATCTGCCATTTAAATGATATATGTTCATCGAAACAGAATGCCTCTGAAGTTTGCTACAAATAAATGACTTAGATATTACAGATATTGCATGATGTATTTACATTCACAACATGCAGTAACAAAAATATTCCCTGTAATATTTAATACACCTGGACTTTCTGGATCCATTAAGTGTTGACAGATTGGTTCTCCTGTCAACGTCAGTATAGGTGGTCATTTTTCCTGATATAAATGTTGAGTGTGCACTGCTGGTTGCTCTGATTTTCATGTAGTATTTTGTGCGGTGTTTATTTGCTCTGCATCACTAAGCTTAAGATGTTCCCGGAGAAAATTCTTTTTTTTTCTAAGTGGTGTGCTTTCATGAGCAGCTGCTACACCACAGCCAGTAAGACGATGCTGGTCAGAACTGCAGTTAATTCATCTTTTGTGTCTGATTTTTTACTTTTTCTTTGCATTCCCACAACAGGATGGATTCAGATGTATAACCCTCTGTTGTGCAGATTGTGTTTTGGATAATGAAGGCTGAGTTTAAATCTTTTATACTTGAGTCATAAGATGACTACTCTAACACAATCAATAGTACTGTCCTGCGATGGACTGGCGAGCTGTCCAGGGTGTACCCTGCCTGTCGCCCAAAGCCGGCTGGGATAGGCTCCAGCTTCCCCGCGACCCTGAATTGGAATAAGCGGTTCAGAAAATGAATGAATGAATGAATGAATAGTACTGTCTTTCATGTGGACTCATTTATGTACACCCACACTGTCTCAATGGTTCTACAGCCAGAGAGGTTGATGTTCTGACTTGCTTTCTCTCTTTAAGATTCGGGTTGCACTCCGCTCCATCTTCTTTTATGATCTTTCCTTTTTTGTTTTCTCATACATCTCAGGCACACCGCCTGTCAAGTAGTTCATGTTCTATAATTGTTCAGAGGACACATGTGGTCCATGTCCACCTCATTACTTCCATTTCCTTTTACTGACCACCTTCTTCTGCCTTTCTCTCTACCAAGCCATTATTCATCTGTTTCTTTTTCTATCCAAATAATTATCCAAACTGTCTGTGGCTGTATGGGCTAGAAAAATAATAACAGCTCCTTTCATTCCTCATTGAATCTGTCCTGAATTTGCATTTTTATTAATGAAAGTGTGATAATGGCTGGAGACAGAAAGGACACAGAATGCTCTAATCATTCTGTCTCATGGATTAATGTACATTTAGTATTATATTATGATGAATACTCAAAAGATACCTGCTTAACATACAAATCACATGAAATCCAACAATCATCATGGATCATGCATTTACAGATGTTTCAGACAGTATAGAATAATGCAGAAAAAAATCATGAAAAATAGAGTATTTTGACTCATTCATGTAGTTCCCTATAGCTTAAGTGGGTTTTGCAGTTTTTACTGAGCGTGAACATAAAGATACTGTCAGTTTTTAACAAAATGAGAGAAAACTGAAAAAATAAATCCTGTTGCACATAATTCAATCAGTCAATTAAAACAGATATTGATGCAAATATATTTTATATACTTCCTTTGAGATCATGATACAGTTTGAGTGTCAGTTTTATGATTAGACTTAGTACAAACGTACTTCAAGGATGTCTGAATTTAAGCTTCATGTTGTTACTTTAAACGACAACCACAAGTAAGAAAGAGCTGTTTTGTAACAGTCTGCATCTGAAGATGCTTCCCACTCCTTGCCCCTTCACTCTGATGCTACCTCACCAGAAGGAATAACAGTGACACCGATTTCTCTTTGTATTTTTAGCAGCTACTGCAGATTGAAGTTGAGGTGACGAGTATTCTGTTGGTTGTAATTTGCAATATGTGTCATGAGAAATCACTGCATCCTAAATATTGGCCTTAAATGAGAAATAAAGCTTTCACTTGTCCCTTATCACACCACCAATTTAATAAGCTTAAAGATATTCTAAAGCAATATGTTCAGTTTCCTCCATCAGAAAAAAACTCTTTCATTTAATCCACTCTAGTCTCACACAAATATTGTGCAGGTTTTGTGGCTCTCTCCATCACTATTATGGATGTGTCTGAGTGAAGCTGTGAGGAGCATTACAGTAAATGTGACTTAAGTGCGAATGACAGTATGTCATTCTATTAACAGAATGAACAAGCGATTGGCCCAAAATAACACAGATCTGATCTGTACATGTTAAGACAATTCTTGCTTATATGCTGTTTGGTTTTGCTATAAGCTTAAAATTGGTTATTAAGATTTTTCACTGCTGGAAAAGCTGCCAGTGATTCCCATGAGATGAAAAAAACAAAACAAAACAGGAGATATTAATCCTTTATGGCAAGTTTATTGTGACCGTTCGAGTGAATTTCATGCAAGTTAAGCAAGTGGGATTCCTGTTAATTCAAGATATTCTCATTTATTCCCACTGTTGTAAACTGACAATCCTATAGGCTTCTGAGATTTGACATCTAGGAGATATCTTATTTTCCACAGGGACATTCTGTTGCAACTGAAGTGTAAAAAAAAGGGTTAGTTCCTGCACCATGAAGACACATGGGATGGAAACAAAGAAATACTCTAGAACATTTCTGACATACTCAGTAAACATCTTCTATAGTCTCACTGTAGAAGTTATATTCATGCAAGTCAAGTGATGTATATAAAATGAAAAAGAGTAAAGACACAAATAAGTGATGAGAGTATTACCATTCATAAACTATGGCAGTCATCCAACGGTAAAAAGTGGTCGCAGGTGTCGGACAGCAAGGTGATAAACATCGTAAAAATCTCAGCTGCTGCTTTTTTATAAACAAAAATGGTTACATCTTCAACTGAGAAAGATCTGAACACCAGATAATAATTTAAACACGTATTTAGCCTCATCTCTATATATTTAGATGATGTATGCAACTTCTTTTTTTGTGAATTCAAATTTCAGCAGAACCAAGCTCAATATTCACAGAACAATTCAATATAAATGAACTCCAAGAAAGTTCTTGCTGTACTTGAGTGGAGGCAAGAAAAAAAAACACTCCTGTGCAGAATGAGCAAGAAAATCTCGAGCAATGAGGCAAAAAAGCTTAAGCTCAACATCACTTCCTTTACATAATAGCTCGCATTTAATATTATTTTGGTTGAAGCCCTTTGTGCATCAATTCCAGTTTACTTTTCTTGCTTTTGTTCCTATATTTTTCTTCCTTTTTTTTAATATTTGAAAACTTCTTCTGTTACTGACTCATGCCAAGTGTTGAGATGCCACCCTAGAGGTTTGAACATGTCATAGCGAGGGAAAAGAGTTTGAAAAATTATCCACAGCACGCACAGAGTTATGTTGGATTTTGGCAGATTGAGGTAATGTGTTTAAGAGATTGTTAAAGAAAGGAATAATTCCACTGCAGACACTGATAGCAGCAGTGTAGGAGGCAAAGTTAGTCTCTTTTTGAATGCATTCACTAATTGCCTTTCCCTTTAAATTCTGTGTAAAGCAGGGCGGGCTGTGATGTAACAATGGATGTTAGAAAAGCCTGAATTTGTACATCATGGCTTCTGCTTTAATGAAATGATGACAGAAAGAGCATCAAGGGGCAAACATTTCTTTTTCAGTCAAAGAAAAAAAGTGTTTACACTACAGAGGAGACTCAGAAATGAAAGGGCTTGGGGAAAAAAACATGCAAAAATGTATTTCCATTCTTCTCTCCGTAGTGGTGTAAGATCGCTGATAAAATCAAAACAAGCCTCTTCAACAGAAAATGTTCAAAGACTCATTTCATAAATATTTTACATAATGGACCAGAAATGAATCACAATAACTGAACACCAGAGTCCATCAACAGCATGTCTGTCTGAAGACTGAAGCCACATAACCTCACTTTCTCCCCCCTCCCCCTTTATTTCTCTCCCCCTCAGCTTCCCCCATAGCGGCCACACACAAGGCTATTCATTCAAAGACCCTCCTCATGCAGGCACAGCAGTCCCCTGAGGTGCCTCTGTACACACCACGCTGCCTGGGATTGAAGTGCGAGATTGAAGAAGCCAGTGAGGCTCATTGCATCTTCCTCACTGATGATGGGGATCTACAAGGCTTCCTTTGACACTCACTTGCCGCTTTGCTTGTAGATTAAAGAAGAAAGCTTATTTGAAAAATTATGGTAGATGGAATTTTTTTTTTTTTTTTTTTAGTTCTGGTTAACTCGTCTGCTTATTAGAGAAAGAAGACTTTAAAAAAAAAAACCACTACATTATTATTGACAGGCTTTCCTTTTGACAGTATGCTGCAGAAAAAAAGTGGAATGTCACTGACCTCTTCACGTTATGATATGGTGATGGCAGCTCAAAACATCAAAGAGACTACAAAAGTGAGGCAAGTGCAACACAAATATGAAATTTTAAACCAAGAGTCTCTGCTTCAGTCTCAATGGAACTGATCCTCAGTCACCCAGCTCCCACTTAGGAATGTGTGGCCACATTTTCCTCAGGACAAAAAAAATGCATGCTATGCTACAAGTAAGACTGTGAAGAAGCAATGTTTTATGTTTCTTTCTCTTGCAGTGTTCATGTGACATGATAAATCCCAGCCATCTGAGTATTTCTAAAGCTAACAGTGTGGCTTTTAAAACGGAGATGATAAGAAGGAGATACCCGGTCAAACAGGGCCCAGATTCAGGTCTGTTGCTTCACACTCCACATATGAAGGCCCTCCTTCAGTATTTCTTTATTGGGAATTTAGGCCCAGTCTTAAAGACAAACAAAAAGTGCATGAAAGTGTAGAAATTTTGTGTGTATGTGTGTGTGTTGGGGGGGGGGGGGGGGGGGGGGGCAGGGGGGGGGGGCAGTATACTATAACTCTGGTAAATGGTATCAGTTGAAATGAAAATGTTTAACCAACAAATCAAATAAATGCACCTTGCAATGCGATGTGCATTGACTGCCTTGAAAAATGCAATAGATATTTTATTCAATATTATTATTATTATTATTATCATTATTATTATTATTATTATTATTATTATTATTATTATTAATAATAATATTATTATCATTAATATAATTATCAATATTATTATTGTAATACTCAGGACTTCCAGCAAGGTGAAAGACTTTGAAAAACTACTGCCTTAGTAGCACACCCTTTACTCAGGATGTTTTAAAGATACCAGCATTACCACTCAAACGGCTAATTAACATATTTTACATGCATGTTTTGAAGCAATATCTCAAGTTAGACACAGCGATGTTATCCGTCTGTCTATCTGCTATAGCTGTCACATAATCTAATCCGCTGTGTGTCGGACTTTTACAACGTCTATTCTTTAAAATGCTTTTTCTGATAAGATGATGATGATGAAATTAATAGAAAATGGTGGACAAAGGGATCCATCTGCAGCTTGTCACAGTCTTATGTGTGCTTTGTGATAATGGTGTCTTTTTGTGAACTGTTGCAGGATTGATTGTGATTGGCTAGTTGGCATCATCGATGCAGATTTGAATCACCTGAAGCCAGTTTAGGACATACAAGCTCCAGTATTCCCAATTTCTCTGCTCACCTATACTGTTGCTTGGTTTCTTTTCTGGTTCTGGTTTGGGTTTGCACTTGCACGCGCTGTGCTCACTCATCCATTCATCTTAATATTACTGATTTTACTGAACATCCCCTCCTGCTATGGTGTAGTGAAACTTCATGGATGTGTTGGGTCTTTTTGGCCAAATGCTTCGCTCAAAGTTGCATTCAAAAGCACTTGCCTATTAAATCCAATGGGAAAGTGTGTCAAAACCTTTGGCTTGTAGTGCATGAGGTATCAGCTCCTCCTGGTTTCGTTGGTTTTCCATTTTTGGTCCTTTAACTCTCAGGTATAAAAAAATGAAAAAAAAGATCACAATAGGATAGATCTAATGTTTTTACTTGATTAAAGCAGTTAGAATACTAAAGATTGTCCAGTGTACTAATGTCTCATTTGCTTTCAGTCAAATTTTTTCACATTATTTGAGAGGAATTTAATTATGGTTTTAAAAAAAAAACCATTTTATGACACATTGATATCTGAATTGCAGCTTATTTGAAGAACCTTCTTAAAATCAACTCTAAAATCCCTAGTGATGTTCCTTTGTGTCCACCGTCTGCACACAAGGACATCTTGCCAACTACTTTTCAGTTTGTCATTATGTGAGGCCCTGTAGAATCTGGAAAATGTAAAATTATAGAGATGTGGAACTTTAATAGATGATTTTTCAGTGACGTGCCCCCTAACGACCTTTGATCAGACACCCATCTTGCACCCTACCTGCACTCTTAGCTAGGATCATTGACTTGTTAGTGAAACCAGTTAAAAGAGCCAAGTCTAGCAGCAACTCGTCATCATTTAGTTGGTTGTATTCTGCAAGTTTAGCTATATTGCAAAAAAAAAAAAAAAAAACTTAATCTCTCAACAATTTTCTAAGAGTCCCTCAACTAAGCCATTTCATGTCAGTGTGTTGCCACAGCTCAAAGTGGTTGCAGCCACCCTTCTCCAGTTGTGCACAGAAAAAGCTGTCTTTAAAGAAATGCAGTGTGAATAGAAGAGGCAATCTTCCTTGCCACATCTTTCATATGAAGCATTTTACTGCATAACGCGTGTTAGTGGATTATACAGTGATAAATGAGGAAGTTCAGGGAGGCATCATCCCCCCCTGCATTAGGACAAGGAATCCATCTGAATGGTCAACCATCGCAGGGGCTCTGTCCATGGTGATGGACATAATTTTCCACACCTTGAATTATGTTTTCTTGATAACGTTTTTTTAAAAGAGTGGAAAATTTTCTCTTCTTGTGTGTGTTCTTTCATGAACCATCAACTGCTTCTCTTTTGTATTTATATTGCCAAACACCATCCAAATATATGGACAACTAAGCTGTGTCACTTGTATCTGTTGACTCATGTAATAAGCAACTCTCAGAGTCCACAATGTCCTTCCAAAGTTGCAATGTCAAATCCTCGACCATGGATTTAGAGTGTCATGTGACTTCATAATTCAATAGCTGGAGAGTTTTGATTAAAAATGAAGTCTTGGGACAATGAGTCAGCTGCTTCAACAAATGCCTCTTTTATAATCTCTCTGTACAGAAGGTCTTCTTGTGCTTAACAATTAAGTGACTCACCCAGAAAGATGCTTTAGTGGCTGTTTTTTATTTGCTTTTGTGGTCAGGTGTGAGAAAAATTACGGCTGTCCAAACAACTGGGATTTTAGTTGTTTTAGCTTTTGCTTTCACACCTTGTTTTTCTGGGGGAAGTCAATAATGTAGTTTTTATGAACAGTTTACATGTCCTCTCCAATTTAATGTGACCAGGCTCTTTGTCATAGGACAATGCTCGTGCTCCAAAACAAACAAACACAAAAATTCTGCAGAAATTATTATATTATATATATATATATATATATATATATATATATATATAATATATATATATATATATATATATATATATATATATATATATATATATACATACATATATATACATATATATATATATATATGTATATATATACATATATATATACATACATATATATATGTATATATATATAAATAAATAAATAATAATATATATATATATATATACTTTGTATATACATATATATATATATATATATATATATATATATATATATATATATATATATATATATATGTATATGTATATATATCTATATAAATATATATGTATATATATATATATATATACATATATATATGTATATATATATATATATATATATATATATATATATATATATATACATATATACATATACATATATATATATATATATACATATATACATATACATATATATATATACATATACATATATATATATATATATATATATATATATATATATACATATACATATATATATATATATATATATATATATATATATATATATATATATACATATATATATATATATATATATATATATATATATATACATATACATATATATATATATATATATATATATATATATATATATATATATATATATACATATATATATATATATATATATATATATATATATATATATATATATATATATATATATATATATATATATACATACATATATATATATATATATATATATATATATATATATATATATATATATATATGTATAATACAAAGTATAGGGTACAAATAAAGTCTGGTTTTGGAGGAGATCGGCTGAATGCTGGATGTTTGTGAGAGGGACAGTGTCCCTTTATTGACTGGTGTGAGATAGTTGCTCAGCAGTTCTGGGTCTTCATTTTGTGCTTAATGATGCATCAAATGCTTGGAGCAAGACGTTCTGGACTGAAGCTAAGTCAGTCTACTTCAAGGACTCCTGTTTTAAAGCCATCCTGTTCTGATATACAATAGAAATAGTTTGTGGTTTGGAACTGAATCTAGCACTTGTTTTACGTGTTTCAGCTGCTGTCAAGTGGATTATGTCTCCATTCCAATAGCTGTAAATAAATGAAAAATTCACTGACATACAAAACATGTTATTTTCATTTTGGCAAAGTGGAAAATAAAAAGACTTTTTTTTCCAACTTTTCTGTCACTATTTTAGAATTTATGGTAATCCTATTCTTACAAATTTTGAATTTGCATCACAGATCACCTTTAAGAGGTTCAGTCCAACAATGCTGCATCTGTTGTCATAATCGATCTCGATGCATTTACAAGATACGAAAGCTTAAGAGGTTATGATGTTAGAAGAAACTTTGTTTCACACTATTTGAATCTGTTATCAACCATAAAAACGTCACCTGCAATGGCAGCACTTATTGTACAGATGTCGGACGCAGTTTAAGTGACAGGTGCGTTTGTCTCAGAGAACAGTTGAAGTGATGCTGATGGGAGGAGGAGTGATGACTGGGAGCTGGCACGGAGAGTCAGACGCACTTTGTAGTTTGTGCTGCAGAAAAGGAGGCTCGCTTCTCCGCTCCATCACATCTCACTTTTCACAACTGACTGGCAAACAAAGAAGCCAGGATGTAGAATCTGTCCGGGTCGCATAGCTCGCTTCAGACCGATTTTTTTTTTTTTTTTTTTTTTTTTTTAAATTCTTGCGGTCCCAGTGAGTAGTTGAATTGTGCCACCTCGGAAACATTTCGCGGGATTTGCTGAATGATCCACCGCGGAGGAGAGGTGCTGCTCGCCGTCTCTGCTGGCTTGATGGATACGGGCTTCTCTCGTCTCACTCGGTGTTGCTTTAAAACTCTCATGTTTCGGTTCTGAAGAGTTGGGATTTTGTCCCCCCCCCCTCCCCCCCAATCTGCCTTTTGGTGGGTAAGCAGTGTTTGGCATCGCAACCCTTTTGTGTCAAATAAGGAAACGCTCAAATTGTGACAGAAGTTGAAATTTCACAGCTGCCTCTGTGGTGGGAAGTATCAGTGTTCAGTCCGTGCAACGCGCACGTGCATGGAGCTCCATGAAAAGGTTAAGTTACAGAGCCCAGCTGACACTTTTTTAGAAATATATATCAGAGATATTTGTACAAATGCATGATCATTTAATTTCAAACTGAAATATGTGATGAACATATTAACACTTGCGTAAATATTCAGGAGTCTTTTGTTCAGATTCAACAGGTTTGTGTCAATTGTTTATAGTTTGTAGTTTTTAACTGTTGAACTGTACTGATGCAGCTCAGGACAGACTGGCAGGAGGGGTTTACTGTTGCGGTTTATGTTTAACTGATAAACTGCTCTATATTGATCATCTTACTTTTATTATTCATAGAAAGAAGACTGAAAAGAGTGATGGTGGTTGTTGTGAACTTGAGCTTCAATTAATGCAATTTTTCAATTTGGAGAAGCATCAGAGTAGCTAGAAGTTTATTGGTTTGAAAAACTGAGGAGAAGAAACAAAGAAATCCGATGCTGATTCATTTCCAGTAGCAGGACGTTGGTGGCAAACATTGATGACCTGATTGGTCAGCCGATGTGCTGACTTTTGTGGTTTAATCCACTTTTTATTATTTGCATATATTCTTCAGATGCCAGTTTGTTTTGAAGACAGTCACGTCTGAAGGCGAGGAGGGCTACTTTCAACATTCACGATGGCAACAGGAGTGGCAGCTTGGCTCCCTTTTGCCAGGGCAGCAGCCATTGGCTGGATGCCTGTGGCCAACTGCCCCATGCCCATTGCACCAAGAGACAACAGCAAGAAACAAGATGAACTAATCATGCTTAATGTTAGTGGCCGCCGCTTTCAGACATGGAGAACAACTTTGGACCGCTATCCAGACACACTGCTGGGCAGCTCTGAGAAGGACTTCTTTTACAATGAGGAAACCAAGGAGTACTTCTTCGACCGGGATCCAGACGCCTTTAGAAGCATCCTGAACTTCTACAGAACTGGGAAGCTCCATTATCCCCGACAGGAGTGCATCTCAGCTTACGACGAGGAGCTGACTTTTTTTGGCATCATACCTGAGATCATTGGTGACTGCTGCTATGAAGAGTACAAGGACAGAAAGAGGGAGAACCTGGAGCGACTGCAGGATGACCAGGAGGAAAACAAGGATCTGAAGCAGCCAAACATGAACTTCAGAGAGACCATGTGGCGTGCTTTTGAGAACCCCCACACCTCTACTATGGCCCTGGTCTTCTACTACGTCACTGGCTTTTTCATCGCCATCTCAGTCATCACTAATGTGGTGGAAACAGTGCCCTGTGGTTCTACTACCAACCAGAAAGACATGCCTTGCGGTGAACGCTACACTGTGGCGTTCTTCTGCATAGACACCGCCTGCGTCATGATATTTACAGTGGAGTACCTGTTGCGCCTGTTCGCTGCCCCAAGTCGATACCGTTTCATGCGCTCTGTGATGAGCATCATCGATGTGGTGGCCATCTTGCCGTATTACATCGGCCTAGTGATGACCAACAACGAGGACGTGAGCGGCGCCTTTGTAACACTGCGTGTGTTCCGAGTGTTTCGTATCTTCAAGTTTTCGCGCCACTCGCAGGGCTTGCGGATCCTGGGTTATACGCTCA
Source organism: Telmatherina bonti (assembly GCF_933228915.1). Classification (NCBI taxonomy): domain Eukaryota; kingdom Metazoa; phylum Chordata; class Actinopteri; order Atheriniformes; family Telmatherinidae; genus Telmatherina; species Telmatherina bonti. Next base: position 24,692,533 of record NC_136624.1, read on the forward strand.
AGAGTTGTGCTTCAGAGCTGGGCTTTCTCCTCTTCTCACTCACCATGGCCATCATCATCTTTGCTACGGTCATGTTCTACGCAGAGAAGGGCTCCAGCTCCAGCAAGTTCACCAGCATCCCAGCCTCATTCTGGTACACGATTGTCACCATGACAACACTAGGGTAAGTGGAGACTTTGCTACTCGTATTTATTCCTTAATTATGTTTGTACTGGTTGTGGAACTGTGATAGCCATGACTGAGTTAAAAACAAAAAGTCATTTTGTTCTGAAAGTTTTTCATCATGTTGAATTATTAAATAAAAAAACAAACAAACAGAATAATCTGTGACTTTCAAGTGAACATTAAGACATCCTGCCCCATACTTCAGTATACCACTGCTTATTTAAGACTGCCACGGTGAGTAATGGTGGGCAATGCAGCATTTATCTGTCAACAAACACTCATGGCATTTTGTTTGCTTTTCTTTGTGCTTGCTAAATAATAAGACTCTGCTTGAATGGAGACACTATGTTGGAATACTGAAAAGATGCTCTGATGCTGCTAAGATGTGAGTGTTTGTGCATAAAAGAAGTTTTGAATTATTTAATGTTTTGCATCTTTTTCTATCTGAGTCTCTTTAAGTTAAACCATACTTTTTCTCCATTTGAAAATGTCACTAAACGCATAACATACCAGAGCCCCTAATTATGACATTTAGGTTGATTTTGGAAAAAAAAAAAAAAGTGATGACTGAGTCTGATTGCATTAAAGTTTTTAAAAAGATATCATCAGACATTCAGTGTAAAAATTGTTTTGCTAGGAAACAACCTCAAAGTAGGATCTTTTCTCGGTATGTCTAGAGGTGAAATGTCCCCTGAGAAATGTTATGTCACCTTTATAATGATTTCTTCCAGCTCTTAATCTTTCCCTCAAGCGTGGTGAGATCCGGTGCCACGAACGGCAAGGTGAACTTGAAACTGTTCCTGAAGTTTAGCTGAGTGCAGTAGTTTATAATGAAGGCAGAACTAAAGATTGATTATGAGTTCCTTAAAATATGTATCTGCTCAGGGTGTCTTTGTTGACAATGCTGCAAATGCAAATGGGTGAAAGTAATGGCCTGGCACTATGACCTACAGTCTTAGTTTTTTCAATGACTTGGATAAGGAGGAATATTTTTGGGAACAATGGCAGCATAGGCAAAATGGAGACGTTGTTTCACTCACTTTTATGTAAGGTATTTAAATTCTACACAGAGTACTTCATCCAGTACATAATGACTTGTCAAGTTTCCTTTCCTGCACAGCTTCTACATAATTTCAGCATAAATAATGCGGACAGAATTGTAAGTCTTTGGGTTTAAAACTCATCTTTATAGATATTATCCAAAATATCCATTAAGGGCTGTAAACAGTTATTAGTTTGACGACATGATTGTAGCTAAAATATTGGTCTTGATTCTGATCAGGATTTAGATCACGATTGTCTGGCGCAGCAGTTCGTAGACACTTTTATCGTACCATCACACACATTGTTCTACATTCTGATACAGATCTTTATAAATAATATAAAACTGGTCCTCCTTATTTACCACAATTCAGGTGATTTTCTTATGAGGAAAAAAAATGCAGATGTTTTATAATGTTATCTTGTGAGACGGCGTGAAGGGCGAGCGGACATAATGTGTTTTTGGTATACTTGCTTTGGTACTGCATTTCAGCGGGAAGTTTAAAGTGGGTGTCCAGCACAATTTAATATTGTTGCAGAGATGGCATGATTTGTCACCTGATTAAAGGAGACGTTTCCATAACACATTATGAGTGTCTATTTCAATATAACTCATTATGTTTTTCTTAACACTAACCAAGGAACTTTGATTAAACTATATTACTTTCTGCAACTACAAGTGTGATCAAAAAGACAAATGTCCCAGAACATGAATCAATAGATCCCAGTCCAGTGGTCATTATTAATACCTACATTTTACTACCCAAAAATTTTATATAAGGTTTCGTTGGAAAAAAAAAAAAAAAAACTTCCCATAGATCTAAAAATAGCTTGACTATGACTTTTTTTTTTCCTTTGTTCAGTTCATGTTAATGGGAATCTAAGCAAGTATATGTAAACCTGGCCCCGCCCATTTGTCCACCCAGCTACAAACACTGCTACACTACTTCAAGTCCTTTCAGCAGTTTTGGAGAGACTCTTTGCTTGAATGCAGGGATTGTGAATGAGAACAGATCAGGGACCAAAACACATCTTAAAAATAGACATTGAATGCAACTCCATCAAATTTTATAATTGGTTTGTGACAACATTCAGCTGTTTTGGGTCAAATTCATGAAGCACCTTTCAGAAGAGGGAAGACTGCAGATCTTTGTACTCTTTTATGTTTTTGATGGCACAATTATGGCACAATTTTGTTCCCAAATAAAGTTAATCTACTTTATTTGCAGTTTAACACCTCCGGGTAAGACATGAAAATTGTAGAATCTGATTTTGTGCCATTACAGCCATAAACAAACATGTCAGGTTTACCATCTTCCCAGCGAGCACAAAACACAACAGTCTCTTCATCTTGCTTTAGCTGTCTTCTCCATCTAGCTTGTGCTAACCTCCTCAAGCTTGTACCATCTTATTATTCAATTTGTTCCTACAGAATTATTTCCTCCAGTCTTCAGTGTGAAACATATGGGCTTTATGACATATCCTCCCTTAGACTTTCTGGTGCTCTGCAGATTCATAGTCACGATCCCCAGGCATAGCATGATATAGCATCCCAAAAATGTGGGGGATTCTTAATTGATTTTACTGTGGGTTTGTAAACTCAACTATAGCAGCCCAGTTTCAAATTTCAAGATAAGAGTAAGTCTTAAACTGGAGAATGCTTACAACAGAAGTACGCCGCTCTTTGTGTGAGGCTTTTAACCTAACCCACAGTGAATGAAAAATTTCTGCAGACACTCACATGCATTCAAATTGTAAATTATATACACTTGCACGGAGAAAGATATGTTGCAGTTTTGGCATAAAGACTAGAAATTAGTCTTTATGCCATGCATTTTTATTGCTCTGCTGTGGTACAGCTCCTGTCACGCTACAGTACAAGATGCCTCTTCTGTCACCATGTGACAAAGCTGACAGTTGTGATGTAATGATGTCAATATTACAATATTCGATTTAGGAAACAAAACACTTTTATAAATTAAAGAGATTAATGCTGACTATTGCGGCTCCCATCATGTTGTGTCATTTTACTTTGGAAAAAACAATTGCATGTCAAAACTTTGTCATCTCACAATTTCTAAGCTGGGTTTTTTTAATATGCCGCTCATTTGTTTCTAGTGAGACTTTGACAGACTAGTGAGAGGGAATTATGAGGCACAACGAGGGAGGATAAATGTACGCTCAGATAAAATCATTAAACTAATTACCTTCAAATATTCATTCATTCATTTTCTGAACCGCTTCATCCAATTTAGGGTCGCGGGGAAACTGGAGCCTATCCCAGTTGGCTTTGGGCGACAGGCAGGGTACATCCTGGACAGCTCGCCAGTCCATCGCAGGACTACCTTCAAATAGCAAATCATTATTTTATACTTTATTAAGGCTTGAAATACTGTTGCAACTTTGAGGGCACTTCCTTAAAGAGATACCTGTTGGAGCGAGAGGGCTTTCATGATATACAAATGATCTGCAGAGGAACAATGACTACTAGACAGGGCATGGCAGGCTGTTGACCATTAACAAGATACATAATGATGTGATTTCCTTTTTTTTACTCTTAGTCATACATCACTGACAGACCTGCAGCGCTTTTCTGACATTACATTTCATTAGACTTGTTGAAAACAGATTTTTCCTCTATAGTTTATCTTCAGTGTTTCATCCATTTTCCTTTATAGGAAAAGCAGAAGATTCCACTGAAAAGCCAAGAATCTCCAAACCTTTGGCAATGTGCCTCTTTTTGTGTGTCGCGTAAGTGGTAATTTTTGTGACAGAAGCACAAAGGGAATGCAGTGCCATGGTGAAGGCCTTACATAAATTGTAAACCTGAACAATGTGTGAGTGCTGATCCATTATGTTTGACACACAATAGGCAGCAGCTCTGAAGGTCTACAGCAGGGACAATGTGATCCCCATGGCTAGTCAAGGACGTTGCAGTCAGGAAAGCAATAGACTGATATGTGTTTAAATCTTATGTACTAAACCCAATATAAAATCATTGAAACTAATTCTAACTGTACAAAAATCTTCTTTCAAGGAAGCAAACATTATTGGTCTTCAAGGACAAATCTCTCCATATTCTTCAAACCAAACTAAAACAGTTTTTTTTTTTTTTTTTAAGTAAGCCTTTCTTGTATTTAGTTTGTTGATTAGTTTATTAATGCTGCTGGGATATTAATTAGAGGAGATGGTATAGTTAAAATCAGAACAGGTGTGTTTCTAGTTGTGCATATAGGCAGTCCCTTTTGGGAGCTTGTGAGAGTGAGAGGAAAAGAGGAGATATTTGTGACTATTATTTCCTGGATTGTAACATGAACAAATGATGGAAAAATGTTCTTAATTTGTTCTTAATGTTCTTAACCTTTTCGATATTGAGTCAGACTAATACATAGAGGTGCAAAAAAATATTGATGTACTGAAACATTGTGATATTTTGTGTTGCAATATTGTACCAATATTTAAAAGCAATGTAAAGTTTTTCAAATAATTTAATGTGTATTCACACAATATCAGTACTGACTGATTTATTTGTGTTGCATTCAAAACTCTGACCACACAACCTCAAGTCACAACAAAACAAATCATCAGCACATGCACAACCATGATTAAAAACTGAGACTAAAGACACACACATAAATGTTCTGTCAGATATTACTTAAAAATTAACAGGCAATACTGAAAAAATCATCTTTTACAAGCTCATTTACAGTACACATAATATCCATCAATCCTCAAGTTCATACAGTCTAACTGTACTTTTCGATAAATGTTTTAAACTGAAATATATTTGCTAATGCTGTCAACTCTCTGTGACAAATTCTACCATTTTGACACCACATCATTCACATCTGTTTAAAGTAATTCTTGCAAATTAGTATTCAAAGTAAAAATTTCCTTCTATTTTCTTGATATTCGGAACTGAAAATCAAAAAACTTTTGCAAACTTTTTTTATTTTATTTTTGAATTGTGCATAAATAAAGAATAAATCAATTTATAAGTGTTGACTTAATAAACAGTATGTTGATACATTTTCTGGATCAGCTTGTTAATCATTCTTTTTTGTGAAATAAACAACAATTTAATATTACGCACATGTTATGCCCCACACTTTCACACAAAATGTAAATACGCCAGAATAAATGCACAACACAAAATTCGCAATACATTATAATCCAGCACATGCTTTGATTTGCAGCTATCTTTGAAATCTTTGTTTTGATATGAGTTATATAAGATTTACTTGTCAGTTTGCCCTCTTATTATTACACCCAAAGACTTAACCTTAAACACTCGCTCAATATGAACTCCATCAATAGTCAAAGAAACATCCTTACTTGTTTTACTTTGTGAAAAAAATAAACTAATTTTGTTTTTCAGGTTTATTGCTATATCACATATTTTTATCAAATCTTTTTTAGTTTGACAATTTATTTATTACACTTTCTGATTGAGTTTGTCAGTCATATCCTTAACTTAAAATATGGTGTTGTCATCAAATAAATCAAACTGTAACGGCTTTGACACTTCAAGTATGTGATAAATATGAATAAAACAAAAAGTTTGGCTTTAGTTTAACCAAAATGACCCTTGTGGAAGTCCACAATCCTCCGACACTCCAGTATATTCACAGCAAATTGCACATACTGTAGTCAGTTTAACCCATTTTTCGGCAACTCCTCTCACAACATAGAAATGAAATAGAATGATCTAAAGTGTGAAATGGTTTCATGATTCAATTAAAACAACTCTCATTGTGTATTTAATATTTTTAATTGTAGTTGTAATTTCTTCCATTATTTCCATCAGTGCCAGAGCTGGAGATCTGTTTGTTTTAAATCAATACTGACTCTCACCAAGTAACTTATTCTTTTCAGGAAAATGATTCAGTTCTTCTGCAAATAGTTTTCTGGGCATTTTTGAAACAAGACAGTAGTGTGTAACTAATAAAACTATGTTCATATCCTGTTTTAAAAAGTGGGAAATTGTTTGAAAATCATTCTAACATCACACTGCTCACCAATAGCTGAAAACAGGACAATGCAGCCTGTAGATTACATTCCAACTTGCGCAAAAATTGCTGCCCTCCTTTAGCCAAGCGACAGGCGACATTTGCACATGTGAAATTTCATCCTTGCAACGTGACACGGGAAAGTTGAAAAATGTCCAACTTTTGTTGCTCTGGGGTGGTGATTTAAACAATCAGTGAGAGTTTCATTGACTGTTCAAGTAAAACGTGAATCTTCTGGATCGGCCCTGAGATCTGGCATGAAATGTTGACATTCACCAGGATGTTAACTTGTTTTTAGATTAGTTTTTTTTTCTTTCTTTCTTTTTTAGAGTTAACAGCAAGATTTCTGTTAGTTTGAGCAAAATCTCCCAACTTGTAATCCTTCATGCTTTAGCTGTCATGTACTGCAGTGAAAATGCCAAAATTCCCTCCAATATCATAACCAATCAAATTTCTTGGAGACGAGCGATCAGAGACCATGATGTGCAACACTGCCTGCCACTGTCGCTGTCATTTGTCACTCCCTGTGTGTCGAGTCCATAATGTGAAATGGGTTGATGCTGCTCAAAAGATAAATTGAGGAAGTTAACTTTTATAAACTCCCAGCAACCACGTCTTGTGCATTCAAAATAAGGCAGTCAGTACTTTGGTCAGTACTTTGTTTTACTTGCAAAGACAGGCGTCCTCTGAGTGATGTGGAGGATGAGGGATTTTCTTACATGATTAATACGCTGGAGCACCGTTACAATGTCATGGCTTCCACTGTTGATCCAGGGTTTAAAGCCCTGCCCTTCCTGTCTGAAGCAGAGACCAGTGAGATCGATTCCAGACTAACTAATGCTGTGGTAACTGTGGTAAAGAAGCACCAGAATGTAAGTAAATAAATAAATCAATTAGACTTAGAAAAAAATACATGAAAGTTCTAACTAAGTGCAGATCTGACAAACTAGTTGTTTTTACTGTAAATATCTGACAAAAAATGTGGAAATAAAGATGATTAAAAACCACTTTTAATTACTGTAAATACAAGTGATTAATTCACATTGCAATACAATGTTGTGAAACACTTTTAAAATAGTTTTATTTTTTATTTTTTAGCAGACATTGGCGCCGTTACAACTTGTGTTTGTGATGTTTGCTTGAGACAAAACTTTGTTGATTCAACATTCAAGTTAGAATCATGTCCATTATGTCTCTCCAGACTGCGCCACCTAGAGGCAGAGTCTGTAGGTACCTGTATTTTTCCCCTCAACCATTATGATCCTAATATACCTCTGTTCTTATCTGTTGTAAGGCGGTGCCGGGAAAACTGGCTGCGTGACCTAAGTCTCAGTTTGGACTTGTTTATCTGTCATAAATGTTAAATGTCTGTCAAATCTTGGACGAGCTTTCCTGAACTTTTAATTTCCCCTCTGGATGAATAAAGTATCTTTGATTTGATTTGATTATAAAATATAGCTCTCATTAAATATTATTCATATTTGCTTTCACAACCTGAAAATCATTTCAATAATAACATTTCAAATGTTAATCTAAAGGGCCCATCTCCACCAACAACTGTAAAGTACATGTTCAGCACACCAGTTTGTCACAGGATCACAAACTTACATCTCACAAGATAAAGAAATATATTTAAACTTCAACATAAACAAGAATTAGTATAACTGCCATTATAGTAATTATATAATTAATACAAGTAAGACTTGATGTTTTTCAGATTAAGAGACTGATAGATGTTCAAGAATTTCCTAAAGAGATCACCCACCAATGACTTCATGTACATTGGCAAGCATGTTTGGAGCTGTGTTTGCCTCTTCAACAGGTTTGGATGAGAACCCTTTGCTTTTCACAGGAAATTTCCTCAGTTGGTGGAGGGACCATGAACGTATGCATTCTCACCTATCAAGAGTAGCAAAGTGTTTCCTGTGCATTCCTGGCACAGGCATCTCTGCAGGGAGAGTTATCTCCTCTGCAGGAGATGTATTGAATGCACAGAGTAGCGTCCTGCAAGTTAAACATGTGGACCTGCTCGTGTTCCAAAAACCTTGAGATTAAAAGATAAACTGAGTCTTGAGATCAGAGATGGTAGTAGTTTGTAGACATCATTTTAATTTGTGGTTTTTGAAGGAGTGTCATACATACTCAAGGGGCCACATTCTTACACTGTACATGTTATTTTTGATGCACCGCTCTCTTCTAATCTCACAGGTTGAACCGTAGCCAAGCAGTGGTCACTGGCTCTTCTCTTCTTGTTTTAACAGCAATTGGCAAACAGTTAAACATGTTACTGCCATCTTGTGGGGGTAGTAACACTTCCAACCATCTTACGGTTATTCTAAATTAGTGGTGGACAACTCTGGTCAGGAGTTTCCCTGCTGCAACACCTTGGACTTATATCTATAGGTAATTGGCTAACTAGTTTGATGCCAAGCTCTTTACAAGTCTGCTAATTAAGTCTAATGTGTATCAAGTGAGTTGCAGCAGGGAAACACCTAACATTTGCGGGACTGCAACCCTCTGAGACTCCTGATCTAAATAGCTCTATATGAAGAGTCACAAACATTTAGCTTTTGTTTTTTTTTTTAACACTGGCTGTTCAAATACTAAAAAATCATCAGCCATCCGCATCAAGTATTAGACAATGTTGCTCTGGTGCTCACCATAAATAGGAAAATCCTTGTCATTCTGAACTACTGCATTGTTTAATCAATTTTGTTTCATAAAACGTTAACATTAACTCACACTAATAAAATTAAAGCAGTCAATTAGATTAAGTGATTAATTGCTTTTGCCTAAGAAGTGCGCTTTCCCACGATCCTCTCGCTCCTCTTTGATGTTCAGCAAAAGGATGTGATGAATAACTATAACTGAGAGCCAAAAGCAAGCCGCCTTTTCACGAGGATGGTGGTTGCACCTGACTGTTGTCTATCGATGTGATCGCCTGCTGCTGCAGTGCATGTTCAAGCAATAAGGTCACTAGAAACTCCATCTGTCAGCACATTAAAAGGTATATGATCTTAAATACAATACCATGAATATGTATTCCTTTCTTTTCCTAATGCTCTTGAGCTCTAATCGAGCTCCTCAAATGATATCTCAAGCCCATTTTTCATTGGTCATAAAAACTTTCGATCCCATTTGCCATTTGGCTTTTGAGTGCAATAAGAAAGTGTTTAATTGAAACTCAGAGCTTCATCCAAAGACTCACACAAGCTGTTTATTACCTCTTAGTACAGTACTGATGTAAATACAATTCTCTGGTGTACGTGTTAATTTTCCGCCGAGAATGCTTCAGAGCTACAAGAACTTGGACTGTTCACTTTATTTTACCTTGCAGAACGAATAAAATCTCAGATGCAAGTACAGAAATGAGACAAAACAACTCCTGGACAAAAACTATAGACTCAGTTTTTGTTTTCTATGTTAGTATTTTTTTTTTTTAGTGTGCTGTGATGAGTTTACAATGAATTAGCATAGAAAACCAATCACATTTTCAGCTTTAACTTCTAACAAACATAAAGCTGTTATCAGATGGTATTTTGATGTATAGTTATAGTAACCCAATCTAAAACCTAATCCAGTGCTCGGGAAATCTGGCAATACCTTGAAGTTCAGGCCTAGCATATCTTGTCTTTATTTATAGTCTGTATACATAATTCTAATGTCCAAATATGTTGATGATTACAAACTAGCTACGCAGTATATTGATATATTAATGAGTTGGAAAATTGAGCAACTGACCACTGAATTCTCTGACCAACAAGCCCCAGAGTGTCTGATTAACCCACACAGCTACTGCACTGTCATCTATAACACATGGCTGTGTGGCCAGTTTGTTCTACTCCCTTGTCTCTCATTATTGCAGACTTGTACATATCTTCCAACACCATCATCAAGCTCACAGATGACACTACACTGATCAACCTTATCAAGGCAAAGATGAGTTAGCCTACAGGGAGGAGGTGTACTACCTGGTTGAGTGGTGCACTAAACAACCTGCCCCTGAACACCCTGAAAACCAAAGAGGTCATTGTGGACTTTAAGAGAAAAAGCAAACACTCACTCATCCATCCATCCACATCACCGGTGTAGCTGTGGAGTGCTTTTCTAGCTTTCCAGACCCTGCGTCTCCCAGTGATTTCTGGGATAGGCTCCAGCTAACCCATTACCCTGAATTTTAGGGATGTAAATCTAACAACAACTCACGATTTAATTCGATTACAATTTTTGGGGCGATGATTCGATTCAGAATCGAGTCTCGATTCAAACAGATACTCAATTCATAATCATTTCACTTAAGTTACTAAAGACGCTAATTTCTCAAGTAACTTCATTCTTCTATTAGCTAGAAGGAACTGAGAAATGATTAGGGCCGATTCGATTTAAATTGAGACATGTACAAAACCTTTTTTGCTTGTCAGTTTTCTTAATTTCAATTAGGAAAAAAGGAAAGTAAAAAGATCAATAAAAAACAATATAAATGACCAAAATTTTATAATGGATTATTTTTATTTATTTGAAAAAAAAAAAAATTTAACCAAAAAAAAACATCTATTTTCAAATTATGAATCAAAAAAATCCCAATTTTCAAATATTTCGATGACATTTTCCCACCCCTACTGAATTTCACTAAAATAAATGAGGGATTGAAGTTCTATTGGACACAAATCTCTCAGGATCTCTCCGAGAGTATAAACTGTTTCAGCCTGATCAATAAGGCTCACCAGCGTCTCTTCTTCCTGAGTACCCTGAGGAAAAACACCTGTCCTCAGATGCCCCTGTGAACTTCTGCCGCTGTTATCATCAGGATCGCCCTCACTAAATGCACTTTGGTATGAGAACTGCTCTGCTGCAAACCCGAAGGCTCTTCAAAAGGTCTTAAAAAGCAGCCCAGCACATCACTCGAGCTTCACGTCCTGCTGTTGGTCAGATGCACACACATACACACTGTCATCCCATCACCCCTAACCTATGTAACTTAAAGCCAAAACTGTTAGTTATCATGTTTCTTTTTGACATCATTTGTATTATTTGTGGGTGATGTTGATGGTAAATGTATGGTAACAAATGGGAAGTGTCCCTCTATCAATATTCAGTTCTGCACTTCTGGGTGGGTGCTAAATGCCCTTCGTTGAAAATGCATGTGAGACACAGTGACAATTGAGGTAAATCTGAATCTGAATTTTGTGATGTGCATTCTGTGTGTGTAATACAGAGAAAGGATGGAAGAGAAATTATGTGCAGGCATATCAATAAAATAATAGCATCATATTGTTTAGTTGTTTCAAAAAAGTATAAAGTATAAACCTAAGCTAATGGACAGGTCAAACAGGCAGGGCACAGCGCTAATATAATTGTAGGGGAAACACTTGAGTGCATTCAGAGGCCAGTACTGGATTATGATTTGCTTACTTATTCATGCAGTGAATTTGTTTCTGGTTAAAGTGGGTGTGTTGAATTAATGAGCATTACAATACAGCAGTCAGTGTCTATTTTATTGTATTCTTGGTTGAGTTAATGTAAACAACTGAACAGTTTTTATATTAATTGATCTATTATTTTCCTTTTTGTAGACCACAGTTTCATTGTATCTTCCTATTTCTAGTTTTAAATATTACTTTTCACCTCATTAGTGACAAAATGTTATTGATCTAAATTATTTTCGGAATATTGTTTATGTGGCGTTAAAGACTGTAAACTCAAAATTTACTCCTTTTAGACTGAGTCCAAAAGTCTCATCTGTCAACATTTTGTTGTTTTTTTGAACACTTTCATTTTCATTTGCATTGTATTATTGTTTCTTCATAGCAAATTGGGTCAGGAATTGATAAAGGAGTGTGTGAAGAACTGGATGAAACAACAAAACCCTAAAATATACACACTAAATCCAGTTTATAGTCATAAATTATCGAAAAAATTAGATCTAATTAGTCTCATGATTCGATACCTTTAATCTTAACAGCTGTCTAAAGAAATCTTTCACTGATTTGATTATTAAAGCCCTGAAGAGCAAATATTCATCTCTAAATGCTGATTCATTTGCACTCATACTTGTTTGATCTTGTCTTTGCTTTATGACCTGCTTCTCTGCATCCTTTCAGCGTCTGCATGAGCCCAGACAGCCCAGCACAGCAGTTCAGGGTAATGGGCTGGTGCTGTGGGAGCTGGTGGGGGGGGCTGACTGGCTGTATAATCAGCCACTTTCACTGTCCAGGAACAGGGGTGTTAAATCAACCTCAGGTGGATGATAAAAAGATCTGGATTCAATCTTTGCGAGGTCCGCTCTCCTCGGTTGCCTTTTGATGCCTGCGCTGTCGGAGTCGGTCGGATGCACAGTCACTGGTATCAGTGGGACAAGATCCGATAATGAGGAAGGAGAAAACCCTCTCGTTTTCTCTTTCTCACTGTCTCATTCTCCCCTTTCCTCATCCCCAGCGATTCTCCTGGGGGGACAGCTATTTTGAGAACGTGTGAAAGGGAGTTAGCAGCTCCTACTATGATCTGATGCGTGATCGAGCCGAGCCGAGGCTGGGCATCACTACTAATTTCCTGAATCAATTTAAATCAGTCAAAACAGCCCAATTCGATTAGTTACCCATTAAATCAGATTTTATTTAATATCACATTTATATGATATGATCTGTCTATGATATATGATAACTATGTTACAACACCAAATTTTTTTTATATTAAAGTGGTTTTCTGGTAATTACTTTTATGAAACTGGGCTTGTTTGCATGACCATCAAAATATTAAATAGATATTTAGGGGTCATCAGATCATTTTAATATTTCAATCCAACGATGGTAACAAACAACACTGACATGAGCCTTGGCATCAATACTATCTATACTTGGCTCGATCCCCCCCAGCTGTGAGTGTTACCATAATGGGCATGCACTACATCGTAGCAGAAGAAACACTCCAACCTCTCCTTGTTGGAATGACAGGGTTGCCATCTTCACATCCCTGGTGGAATTTAACAAAACTTTTATACTTTTGTCTGATGTTCCGCTGGTCGACATTCTACACATCTGTACGTGTGTGACTTCAGGGTGGAACTCCACCGTGGACACAGAGAGCGTTTATGACATTCTGTGATCTAAATTAGATAAATAATATCACAGTGTTTTGTTTTTTCTAACAAAATAACTAAACTTGTTCTTCAAAAATTGTGACTTGAAATGATTTCTGTTGTGAGACTTGTGCCAAGTCTATCGAGTCAAATCGATTTTCTTTATCTGGTGGCAGTGTATGATAGGGGTCATTTTAAAAACCAAGGTTCACTGACACACCATAGGGGTACTCACATCTCTCACACCTCTAAAAACATTATTAACCCAATAATGAGAGAAATATTAATGAGGTGTGCATTGAAATCTGACTCTGGTGTTATAATTAGAGTGATTCTCCCAGTTGTAGAGTCCTGGTCCTGGACGGAGGCTTGTGCTGAAGCAGAAAGTGAGAGAAATGTTGTTATGCATGTAGGTCATGTTCTCATCTCTGCCTTAATCAGTGGCTATATATAATCTGCTTCTTTCTTCAGAGAGACTTGTAGCTCGCTCCCCTCCGTGTTCTCCGCTCAACATCTCTATTAGACAAAATGGACTGGACCCAGGGGCCAGAGTCAGGACAAGAGAAGTCAGACAAACTGTGCTTCGGGTTCAGAGTTCTGTGGTGCAGTATTGACTGGATAGAGAGGGAATTGGTTGAGAAAGAAAATAGAGCCTGGTTTTGGAAGGTATGTTTCATATTTATGGTCCAATGGTTATTTTATTTTGTAAAATGGGAGATTATTGTTTCATTTGTTCATTAAACTTAAGAGTGAGGTAATAAAGGAAGTGGATCTTTTCAGATTGTACAGTTTCGTACATTAGGGCAACATAAAACTGTCTGGTTCTACCAGGTTATATACACCCTGAACAACAGTACAGAGTATGTTTGCACTCATAATTTATTTGAAAAAAAAAGCTATGCAAAATGCTAAAACAGGGAAGACACTTACTGTTCCCATTGGTATTAAGAGGATAAGTAGCAGACTAGTGCTTATATGTAAATGATTAACTAATATAACCACCTTTTTATGAAAGGGGATTGGAAAGTTATTAAAGTACAATTAGATGAAGTCATCACAAGTAAGGATTGTTTGGCAGGGTTGCCATGACAAAGGATCCTATCGTTCTGAAGAGAACATTGCAGCAAAGTGTGTCATGATTTGGGTTTTTCGGTGCTTTGTTTTTGGGCTTCCTGTTTTATTTTGTAGTTTTTCCTGTTTAGTTCCCTCGGTTCTTGTTTAGCTTCATTGATTTCCTGTTATTGAGTTCACCTGGGTTCATTTAGTTAATTTGTTTCACCTGTGTCTCGTTTTGTTCTGTGTATTTATACTCCTCAGTTTCATTCCTTGTTTGCTGGATCATTTGGTTGTAGTTAGTCCCTTGAGTGTCCTTTGTTGTGTGCCTTTGTAAAATAAAGCCACTAGCATCTACATCCCTGTTCCCCTCATCTCTGCGTTTGGGTCCACATCTCCGCTACCACCTTAACAGAATGATCCAGCCAACCGAGGACCCAGCAGAGATGGTTACTCTGTTTGAGTTTTTTCGTCGGGAGGCGGCCAAACACCTCCCGACCAACGAGCCTCACTGGACCGCTTCCAAGAGAAGCCAGCGCAGACAGCACCGACGACTGGTTGGCCCAGTGGAGAGCCCTGGCCAGTCCCCTTTTCTGGGAACTAGACTGGCGCTCCACCCATCCGGACCACTACCACCGCCAGCGCCCAGGTCCACGTCTCCGGCGCTGCAGGCTCCCACGCCAACGCCCGGGTCCACGTCTCCGGCGCTGCAGGCTCCCACGCCAGCGTCCGGGTCCACGTCTCCGGCGCTGCAGGCTCCCACGCCAGCGTCCGGGTCCACGTCTCCGGCGCTGCAGGCTCCCACGCCAGCGTCCGGGTCCACGTCTCCGGCGCTGCAGGCTCCCACGCCAGCGTCCGGGTCCACGTCTCCGGCGCTGCAGGCTCCCACGCCAGCGTCCGGGTCCACGTCTCCGGCGCTGCAGGCTCCCACGCCAGCGTCCGGGTCCACGTCTCCGGCGCTGCAGGCTCCCACGCCAGCGTCCGGGTCCACGTCTCCGGCGCTGCAGGCTCCCACGCCAGCGTCCGGGTCCACGTCTCCGGCGCTGCAGGCTCCCACGCCAGCGTCCGGGTCCACGTCTCCGGCGCTGCAGGCTCCCACGCCAGCGTCCGGGTCCACGTCTCCGGCGCTGCAGGCTCCCACGCCAGCGTCCGGGTCCACGTCTCCGGCGCTGCAGGCTCCCACGCCAGCGTCCGGGTCCACGTCTCCGGCGCTGCAGGCTCCCACGCCAGCGCCCAGAACCCGTCCGGCGCCGCAGGCTCCCACGCCAGCGCCCAGAACCCGTCCGGCGCCGCAGGCTCCCACGCCAGCGCCCAGAACCCGTCCGGCGCCGCAGGCTCCCACGCCAGCGCCCAGAACCCGTCCGGCGCCGCAGGCTCCCACGCCAGCGCCCAGAACCCGTCCGGCGCCGCAGGCTCCCACGCCAGCGCCCAGAACCCGTCCGGCGCCGCAGGCTCCCACGCCAGCGCCCAGAACCCGTCCACCTCCCTTGCTCCATGTTCCCGAGGGGGTCCCAGGTCGGGACGCTCCTCCTCTGTCCCCAGTTCCCGAGGGGGTCCCAGGTCGGGACGCTCCTCCACCGGCCCCAGCGCCAGCCCCGGTGTCCGGCGAGGAGGTCGCTCCTTCTCCCCCGCCTCCGGTGTCCAACGTGAGGGATCCGGAGCCGAGGCTGCCCCCGTCGTCTGGGCCTCCCGGCCGTCCTCCGGAGCCGAGGCTGCCCCCGTCGTCTGGGCCTCCCGGCCGTCCTCCGGAGCCGAGGCTGCCCCCGTCGTCTGGGCCTCCCGGCCGTCCTCCGGAGCCGAGGCTGCCCCCGTCGTCTGGGCCTCCCGGCCGTCCTCCGGAGCCGAGGCTGCCCCCGTCGTCTGGGCCTCCCGGCCGTCCTCCGGAGCCGAGGCTGCCCCCGTCGTCTGGGCCTCCCGGCCGTCCTCCGGAGCCGAGGCTGCCCCCGTCGTCTGGGCCTCCCGGCCGTCCTCCGGAGCCGAGGCTGCCCCCGTCGTCTGGGCCTCCCGGCCGTCCTCCGGAGCCGAGGCTGCCCCCGTCGTCTGGGCCTCCCGGCCGTCCTCCGGAGCCGAGGCTGCCCCCAGACTGTTTCCTGAGCTGGGCCGTTTGGATTCTTCCTCCGGCCCTGTGCCCCTGCACTTTGTTTTTTTCCCTTGGTCCCTCCTCCGGGCCCCCTCCTCCCTCCCGTGTCTGGACTCTGATCTTTTTGGGCCGTCCGGTGGCCGGCCCTTGAGGGGGGGGGTACTGTCATGATTTGGGTTTTTTGGTGCTTTGTTTTTGGGCTTCCTGTTTTTATTTTGTAGTTTTTCCTGTTTAGTTCCCTCGGTTCTTGTTTAGCTTCATTGATTTCCTGTTGTTGAGTTCACCTGGGTTCATTTAGTTAATTTGTTTCACCTGTGTCTCGTTTTGTTCTGTGTATTTATACTCCTCAGTTTCATTCCTTGTTTGCTGGATCATTTGGTTGTAGTTAGTCCCTTGAGTGTCCTTTGTTGCGTGCCTTTGTAAAATAAAGCCACTAGCATCTACATCCCTGTTCCCCTCATCTCTGCGTTTGGGTCCACATCTCCGCTACCACCTTTCACCAAAGTGAAGGTTTGTAAAATTGCATCTGACCAGCAGACTTGTGAAACAATGTCCTTCAGACAGCTGAGGCCACAGGAGATATGTTTGCTGTAATGGAGGCATTTCTGATGAAAACCAAGCATCATACATCAGTACAAACACTTCATAACAAATGTTGAGCACATTAGTGGAGGAGTGATGATTTGTGGATGTATTGCAGCCATGAGACCGAGACACGTTGCTGTCATTGAACTGACCGTGAACCCCTCTGTAAAGTATTCTAAGCCAAATGCAAGGCCCTTTGTTTGACAGTACAGTTTGGCTAAAACTGGGTCATGCATCAAGACAGTGATCCTAAAGACAAGAAAAATGAAAGTGGAAAGGAAAATAATGAAGTGTTGGAATGGCCCAGTCACCTTGCAATGTTTAAATGGGACCTTAAAAGAGCAATGTATTAGCAAATACCTGCAAAACTCCAACTCGAATGTTGTAAAAAAAAAAACTGTGGGCCAAAAATACTCTACAACAGGCCCCCTACAACCTGCCTTTGAGGGACCACTGTGCTGCAGGTTTTAGTTTTCCTTGCTTCAACACCGCTTATCAATTTAAGCAAATCTTTTCAACGCCCTGTTTTGAGGTTCTGCACATGGCGATTAATGAGCCATTAATTTTAATTGGATGAAGATTTTTCTTTTCTTTTTTGGATAGCCTTTGTGGTTGTTGATTTTCTTAAGGCTTCTCTTTAAATTATTGGAGTGGAAATACTCATTTCACAAGCTGGGATTTTTGTGAGTTTTACAGGTGATTTTCTTTTTTTGAGACATCCAATCACAATCACTAAAGGTCTCTTATGGTTCACAGGTGTGACACTACCCTTTTAGGTTTCATCAATGTTTTTGACCATTCCTAATTTAAGTAGTTTCAGCAGTCTCTTTTTTATGTGATGCAGACTAATAATCTGAAGCTTTTGAAATTGAGAAATATTTTTCATGACCATCAGTAATGTGCCATTGTTGTTTAAGGAGAGAGAAGCTACATTTTTGGGGGGGGTTGAATAACTTGTTGCTGGCTTAAACATAGTAATTACAGTGGTACTTTTTCAATAGAATGATTCTTCCAGTTTGTGGTGACATTTTTGGCAAGGCTGTGTATTATAATTGTTTCCTGGCATTGAAGCAGAGAGGACCATCTGTCTCAGAAAAATAAATTTTGGCAATAGTGTTGCCTGGCACCACCAAAGAATGGGCAAATGTCAGGTAGTCTGAAAACTTGAAAGTAAAAACAGGCTTTATCAAAGGTGCCATTCAGTCTGAGCCAGCATTTGTTTGATATGTAGTAATGGAACTAGCCTAAATTTAGCATCTCTATACAACATTATGGTATAAAATAACTGCAACTGGCCTGTTCGAAGGGTTAGTAGATTGTTTGTTTGAATAGCAGAAAATTAACATTTTTTCAAGATTCAATTTGCACTTTTTTCTATTGAATTAAGTTTTAATTGAAAAAAAAATGTTTTAGGTTTATCATCTTCAGGTTATAAGCAATGTGGCCAGCAATATAAGCAATATTAGGCTAATGATATATATATTGCTACTGAAAGCCCAAACAGGAAGTTAACAGAAGGTGCAGCCTTTAAAAATATAGTGTTCGGGCTGAACTGATTTGTTTTCTGAGCTTTTTTAAAAGAAATATATTCTGGATGGAAGGAAAGTGGGAACTTTCTCTCTGAAACGGTGTAGGCTATATATGATATTCCAACATTAAAGTTTTGAGCTGTAATATGAAGCACAAGAGAGCCTATCGGCTCAGCTAAGAACATTAATACAACACTATCTTTATTTGGCAGACTTGCTTAACTTTACTATTATACTGTATAACTATCCTCAATAGGCCTTTGCAAGTTCCTAAAGTAACCAGTCATCTGGTTACTTGTTTTGTCCAAGCAGTTCAAAGCCCAAAAGGCTCTTGGTTTTCAGGGATATTAAAGAAGTAGCAGGACTTTTCATTCAACAAACTAAATGTGTATATTTAATGCAGCAAACTTGAAGAGTTTAAAAAAAGTTTTCAGTTTTAGTTCAGTTTTGTTGTTTAAAGTGGAACTATTATGTGCATTTCAGGCTAATTTATCTTTATTTCTGAGACCAGAAGGGCTGGGATTGATCAAGTTATTTTCACAAATCACTTTATTTACTTCAGCCCGACCCTCTCCGTAGGCTGTCAGATCAGCCTGCGGGCAAAACGAGTGGATTGAGACTCTTCCGCATTAAGCCCCGCCTCCCGCCACTGCACTACATCGGGAGCACGCACCGCACCTGCTTTCGCCGTCATTGTAACATCTCATAAACAGAAGAATTAGGCTAATATGAACTCAATAGAAAAACAAAATACAATGTCAACACATAGTATACAGCCCTGCATGTTGGAACCTGAATCAGACCCTGAAAACAAAGTGGAAAACAGCAACCCACAGCAAGGAATGCAGCAGGATCTCTCTCTTTGGTAAACTCACCAGCCATCGTTGGAAATAACTTTATCCGACGTTTTTCACCTGCCTGATGTATTTGTACATGCCCTTGTTAACCAGTAGAAGGTAACCAATCACCGAACCTTATCCCCCGGGACGTGACAAGGACTTCGAAGTAGAAAAAACTCTCTAAAACGACGTGTTTTTCATTGCTATGGAAACCGAACGGAGAGAGTGCTGGAACTCAAACTCAAACTCAAACATGCGTTTAGGTGATAAAAAAACGGTGCCGTTCACATGTCTGATGAGGATTCAACACTGTAACACTGTAGAAAGCTCAGAAAACTCCAAATACCATAATAACACCCCTTTAAGTTTATAATGCAGTTTCATCCATGATTTAGACAACTGCTGGAAGACAAACTCGCATTTTTATTTTATTATTTATTATTTGTTTTATCTTGTGCATCAACATTGATTTTGAATTAGTTTGATCTTCAAAGAAACTATCTTTCAGAGATGAATAAGTTGCACCCAACCAGTCTTTATCCTAAAGTTTGTATTTCTCTAAAATACCGTAAAACATAAACATTGATTGTTCAGGTTTTTCATTCATCTACATTGTGTTGTGGTACTTGACATGAAAGCTGACCTGCTCTGAAAGCATGTTATACAATGACTCAGCTCTCCAGTCTAGGAGCACTAAACCATCAGCTACAACTGTATGGAGGAGGGACTGTTTGAAGAGTTCCAATCCAAAGCACTGCAAGCCCACCTGTCCAGTCCTCATATCGCAAACTTTGAACTGGACCAACTGATCCCACCTGATCCTCTCACAGTGTTGAAAAATCTGCTGCAGCTCACGACTCTTTTCAGTTTGTTTAGTTAAAGACTAAACAAAAAAAAATCCCCACCGGAGTTACGGAGGGGGAAGATCCATGTGTACGTACGCCTTGCCGTTCCTAAACCTCTGTCCGGGCGAAATCTCCTGATGTCCCAACTAACTGACATTTATGGGCTTGGTAGAAAATCCCACATGACAGTCAGATAATTTATCGTGTGTGGTACCATGATAAATTGGAATAAATAAATGTGACGCACTGAGATTAAGAGTTCGTCTGAACTACATTTGACAGTTCAGCTTCCGGTTGAGAAAATGGGTGGAACAAAGCATCTAAGATCACAGCGACACTAAATCATACATATCCACATCCAAGTGAAGTTTCCTTTGCTTTATTTATTTCTTGGTAAATGTTTTTTTATAGTACAGATAAATAGGGTCGGCATATGGTCTCTAGCCTTTTGATTTGCGTGTTATGTAAATAAATGAATATTTTCCTGGTATTTTCATGCTGAACGCGCTGTGTTTACAGTTAATAATGGATAACTGGTAGGAGTAGTTGGGAGCTGAATAGCGTTCAGCAAGTAATCAATTCTGGAATGACATACATGGTTTTGTTAATAATTCAGCATCTCTGCGTCAAGCTGGAACAGAACTGGGATGCAGTGCAGCACAGTTTGTAAGTGGGAATGTTCTTCACACAAATCATCAGAGGTTACAGATTGTGGTTGTTTTCTATGGCAGCTTGGTTTCAGACTGAATTAATGGGGTATTTTGCTGCCTTGCTGAACCTCTGGGGTCAAAGCAAGTGCAGCTGTTAGGAAATGAGAAATATTCTTGCTTTTATCAGGCCAAGATGCTCTTGGAACCAATTTCCCAACACAAGGCTCTTTAATAGAAACCATTCTAATGATAGCTGTGAAATTTAATTTAGCTCGAACAAAAGTTCATTTAACACCTAGACTCATTTAAAAGGAATTAAACTTGCAAAGGTGTCAGGCAAGCTCAATAACCTCTGCTTTGTAGCTGTTTTTCTGTTACTGTTGTGATAAAATAACCGAACCCTTATTACAGTTTCCTATGTGGCTGACACACACTGCGCCCCGCAAAATAGTCAAGTTTTATTCTTAATAGTGTTGCAGCTATTTGTTTTTGTTTGCACTGTATTTAAGCTGCAGCAAGACTTGCATCACTTCAGCCTCAGCGTTGAGCAGCAGGACAGCATGTGGAAACAAAAAAAACCAGAAATTTAAATCAACTGAAAATTTTCCAGCATATTGTGTTGATTCTGCTGAAAGCAGCTGAGCAGCTTGTGTTACAGAGCACTAAGGCTGCAAAGATTTGTCGACAAAGTCGACAACGTCAACAATGAAAATTCATCAATGCGAAATTTAATTGTTGGTGCATCGTGTTATAAACGACCTAACGGCTTTGCTAATAAAACACTGCTCCAGGCAACTTAACGCCATTTACCAACCACGACTTTTCAGACAGTATTAGAACTGTAAACACCAAGCAAATGATGCAAAGCACCACAGGAAGTGCTGGGGGCAGTATTGTCTTTTTGTGCAGCATTTGTGTCATTTGTGTTTTGTTTAAACAACGAAGAACAAACTGATGGCGGTGCAACCTGTTTCCAAGGTTTGGGGATATTTCACGCTAAACAAAGTGTCAAACAGGTGAAAAGTGTAGTCTGACACACAGAGTTGGCATATGACGGCAGCACAACAGTCATCCATGAGCATCTGAAACGAAAGCACCCCGGTGTCATGGTGTCCAGCATTCCAGGTGACAAAGTTAGCATTAGCGAGTAGTGATGTGGTGTTGTTACATCTACAAAGAGGTTGTGTTTTTACTGGTATTTATCTGTTTGTTTGTGTTCGAAAAGAAAGAAGTGATTTAATTTTGGTGGTGATCCAGATCACTGTTTGGATTCAAGTATTTTTTTTAAAGGATTCTGGCCCTTGTTTACTTTACAAAACAGGATTTTTCAAGATGTAAAAAATCATTTCAATGCAATTCTACAAAAATTAAGATGTTAAAATATTTAATTTATTCAGTTTTCCTTTTGAGTCAAATTCTGTACAGCTTGGACATGACACTGTAGCTAAGTTTGAATGTTTCAAACTAAATTAGTGGTAAGCTGTTAAGCTTAAATTTATTATTCAAGTGGTTCAGGAGTCGTTCTTCTAACTTACTAAAGGACATTATGTTGTGACTGACTGGGAATCAGGGTGACGTTTATAATGCAAATTAAGAGAGCGGGGTAAAACTAACTGGAGCCTGTAAAAAGAGCTACAACTGGAAGCACATATGGTGGGCGGGACAGAAATAATCGTAAGTAATCGACTAATCGAAAAAAAAAAATTTTATAGATTAGTCGACTATTAAAATAATTGTTAGTTGCAGCCCTACAGAGCACAAGGCAAATCCATATAACCTGTCCCATGTTGCTACTTTACCTTCTTCAGCTAATGCATTTCAGCAAATAAATACACTGCAAGACTGCTATTTTTTTAATAATCAAAATAGTAAAACAGGTTTCCCAGGTGTGGAGATGTTGATTTATATCGACTAGTTATTTACTGCAAATGCAGTGGGAAAAAAAGAAATATCTATTCTGGCTAAAATAAATTTCTTACTGGAGTTTTTGCATTAACCAAAAAAAAATTCAGGTTAAATACTGCCTTAAGTCTGATCAATATTTCTGCTTTAAAAAATGTAGGATACGTTGTTAAAGACCATTAGGCTTAACTGATTCATTGGCAGGCAGAAAGGTGAAAATAAAGCTCTAAAGTGAGAATCCAGACTGCTGTGTTGGCAGTCAGACCATCGTCTCTTCCATGTTTTCCTCCAAAGCAGCATTACATGCGAGCAACGCAATATGCTGCGTAAACATGCTGTACCAAACAGAATGTGTTGGTTTGTTTGTCTAGTGCATGTTGTTCCAAGTCTGTCAGGTAAATGTGTGCATCGGTCAATGAGTCGTGTTTATCTAATCTACAAGCAAAGCTTTGTGAGGCAATGCATAATGTCAGAGCTACAGATCGTCAGGTGATGTCTTTAAGGAGTTTGTGAGTTTTATCAAAAGAGTATATTTATTTAGTTTTAGAACTTAGTGTGGCCATTTTAACAATTTAGAAAAGCAATTTAAGAATAAGGAGAAGTAAGAAGGATATCAATTTTGATCAAAGTGTTGATATTAACACCTCAGAAAGTACTTAAGTCAATAAAAACTTAAGGACAAAAGAAGACAAAAGACTTAAAATGGAAAAAAGAAATAAAAGCACAAAACAATTGAGAAAGCACAGAAAGTCCATGAAGCACTAATGCTTACTGAACAACTAAGGCAGAGTTAAAGGCAACCATGGGTCCAAGAGGGGCTTTATTTGACATTGACGTTTGACAAATCCACATTACCATGCAGTGCAGCACAAGAGTGAAAATTATTATAAAAGTAACATTTTTTCACTGTAATAAATAAGAATGATAATGAAATTCATAATGTTTAATTGATTGTTTAATTACACCTACATCACATTGAAAATGAGCAGTTTTAGCATCATTGAACAATTCTTTATGCATCCTCAGAAAAATTCAGTCTGAACAGCCCAAACTGCCTTCGCTTGCTTTCTGCTGTGAATAGACTCCAGTGTTTTTTTCTTTCATCTCTTTTTTTCTTTTTATCTGTTTTTCTCTTTGTAGCACTAATTGTTTGGAGCCCTCCTGACGGTAGTAAGGTATAATGATTGTTTTTGCAATAACAAAGCACTGAACACACTACAGAAACAGTCATAACAGGCAGCTTTCTAATGAGAGGCATATGTGCAAATATTACTCTCACATAGGCTGAGTGTAACAGCAAACATGCCAGTATTCAGACAGTGAGACTTTTCTTTTATGCAAAAGCGTATAAAAAGGTCATTCTTTACTTTAACTGTCATTTTGTCGTAAAAGAACCGGTTGTATGGAGAGGAGTTGTATCTAAACTAGGTACTGTTTTATGTCTGTTTACTGTCCCAAGTGCTTCGCCTGCAGTCAGGAGGTGAAGGCAACTCCGGTCTTTCTCTACATCAGACATGGAAAAATCTGCTGTTGTGTGTATTTTTAGCAGGAGATGTCAACCTTGCTTTGAAAGAGGAAACTGGATTATTTATTTGTACCTTTACTTTATTCTACATTTTATTCTACAGTCATTTGGCAGACGCTTTCATCCAAAGTGACTTACATGTGATAAGTGATCAGTTAACCATAGTAATTAACTGAACATTAGTGAAAGGAAGCCAGGGTACCCAGTGAGAAGCCATGCACACACAGGGAGAACATGCAAATTCCACACAGAAAGGCCACTGCTCAAGCTCCATTCTCTCCAGCTGAGACTCAAACCAGTGACCTCCTTGCTGTTAGGCTGTAGTGGCGTAACCACAACGCCACTATGCAACCTACGGTGGTATAGATTTAGGTTGATTAAATTGTGCATGAGAACATTTTTAAGCTGTACAGTACAGCTTTTGCATAAATTGGTTATACTGACATAAAACAGAGTCAAACACTAATAAAACATCCTTTTTTCCCACAGTAAAACAACACATAAATGTTACATACTTTATTTGTGAATCCTATAAAGAACTATGTTTAATCAATGGCATTCAACTGTCCTTTTTAAAGCTTTATAGCTCTTTTTTCAACCCAGAAAACAATTTAACATCAAAAGGATCAGTCAACACAAAGTCACACACTTGTGATCTACCATTGTGGTGAAGAATAGTTTAATTCCTTCTTTCTTTTAAGGCATCCAGAAATTATTTTAAAAGTCTGACTGCT